>NW_028301711.1:90073484-90376515 GCF_037042655.1 Diuraphis noxia | reverse complement strand
GTGATGGAATTGTGCGATATGGAACGATGAGGCAGGAGAACAAACGTTGTTAACGTTGCCTCGTGGATATAGACCTATACTATTATGCGTCGGTAAATCTCCAATGTAATAATATTATTCTTATCATTTCAGCGTCATCGTGGATGGGTTTGATATAAACGACGGCTGTCTTATATAGGACATTACGTTTTATCCATTCCATGAGATATTTATCGTATATACCCTTTTTAACTATATCCTATATACACAATATATAGGTTTTCGTTCCCACTGCATATCACCGGAGAACGTACAATATTATAATTGAGACCGTTTGAAATTAAAACCGTCCATCGAACGGAACACCAGCGGTGGCTCAATAATATTATGCGTTGATGGTTGTGTCGCATCATTTTACAACCGACGTCGCAGGAAGTAATTTGCACTGATCGGATCGATGCGATTTTGGCGATACGCCTACAATTTATTATTCTGGCGGAAGCTAAAACGCATAATATATTATTCGAACTTTGGCAATCTATACGATAAATTATACATAACAATTTCGCGGTCGACTTTTCGTTGGTTGTATATACGAACACCACATATAGTGAGCCGAGTCGTTTATCAATATCGTAGTCGCGTGGAGTCGTTTGAACGTATATCCAAATTTATGTACGTCATATTATCACATACACACACTTATTATTATAGAGGAGCGAAATGGAAATCGTATCCGTCATTCATATTTTCGGGAAGTCGACAATTTTCCGGTCGCAACGGTTATAGGTTGTCACGATCGGTTTGAAACGAATTCTTTGGAACCGTATCCATCACGCCAGCTTCATAAGCCCGACGTTCTGCCCGCTCTTCGTTCTCCGCGTGCACACGACTACTCGAAGATATCATCGGTCGGAAATTGTTATTATCGTTGTTCGCCACTCTCCGTTTGCGATGTCCAATTATTATTATCATTATTATTCTACACGAGGTCAAATCGATATTTCATTAGCGGCCAGCAACGGTACCGGACGCCGACAATAATAATAATAACATTAATAACATGACGCGTACCTGTTATAATGGCGAAGAAATCCGGAGACGAGCAGCCGCGTACACAACCCGATTGGCCAGGTATATGTGCATTACAGGTATAAAATTATTATGTATACATGTTGTACGATAATAATAATTATTTTCGAGCGCGCGTTGCGATCGGTATCGGCCGCGCGATGTATCAATTGAAATATTAATACTCGACGGTCCGCGGGAGTCACTGCTGAAGCCAGCCACGGAGGCATTATCGCCGTAATCACTGTTTTTTTTTTCTTTTCGGGTCAAGTCCGAAATAACGTGACGTCGTGTCGTGCAGTGTTGTTGTTTTTCTTCTTATTATTATTATCCGCGCACGTCGCCTCCGTGTCGTCGCGGTGTACAGTACCTATCATGGTATACCTATATACTCGTATATATTTATTATGCACGTGTACACGTACACACATAGGTACTGACAATATATGTTATATTATGTTCGATGGAAAGACCGATATGGACGGCGGCAATGGCGACGTTCATCGGTTGGCCTGTACGACCGACGGACGGACGCGGACGGACGGTGTAACGACCCGTCGACGAAACACCGGCGACGTCTTGCAGGTCAGTACCTAGCTGTATGTTATACGTACGGGCGCTTGTAAATTGCGTCCACATTAAGTAGGTAGAAAAAATACTATAGTAAATTGCGCCCATGATATCTACTATCTTGAATTCATCGTTACCTATATTTTAAAAATACTGTTGTTCATTTATTGGTGGATAAGCCGAACGTTACGTTAGGCGTAATGCTGAATATGTGAAGATGATGTCTCATTACTATATGCAGATAACTTATAACTGTATTTTTTAATATTAACATTTTTAACCTAACAAAAAATATTTAAACAACTATAGTTAATACCATTATATTTAAAAAAAAAAATTAATTTTTCTATTTTTATGAATTCCTATTTATTTATTTTTAATTTATTCATTTCAAGTAAGCCAAAAAAAACATTTTTGGAGGACAGTGATAGTCGCCTCCTCGTGGTGTCATCTGGGTAATGCTAAATGACTATCATAAAAATAATACTTCTATTGGGCGCAATTTACTATACGGAAATTTGTACCTGAAAAATACCGGGCGAAATTTACAACTATTTCCTTTCGTTGGGCGCAATTACGTTTGCCCATACGTACCTATACGTATTGTTGAACCCGATTCGTGCTCTATTCCGCCTAGAAACCTTTTGATAATTATTTATTCAACACACACAGCACACGATATCTGCCGTTTTATATTTCGCTAATTAACTGGGCGCCAAAAAGTGTAATGTACAAGATAGTTTACTCAATTGCGCGAGCGCGAACACACACACACACACACACACACACACACACACATTACTACTATTATATTATATTATTATGACCGTAAACGGGACCGATCGTTTTAATGGATTTTCCTACAGACGAACGGTTAATTTATTATTATTATACGATGTGGATAATACACAGGTGTATATAATAATGGGACTTTGTAACGTACGTGCGGGAACGCGGGCGACGAAAAAAAAAAAGACTAAGCGCACCGCCGCCGACACACACGTGAAAGCTGCACCGCCGCCGTCATGCTAGCAATGTAATAATAATAATAATAATAACAATAAGTATACCTATATGCTATACAATGTGACGTGTTGTACTCTGCGACGGCGCCACTCGTCGAAATCAAAGCCGACCGATTCCTGCGAAATTGTTCCGTTTCGGGCCACCCACGGGGTCTTACCGGAATTTAGTCGGGAATAAAATACCTCATCGGCGGCGGTCAAGTGCTCGGAGCACCATCACTTGAATTGTACGAGTATCGCACGATTATATAATATTACGCGTAAAACATATATTATTTGAAATATTGGGAAATTCGTGTCGTCGTCGTCGAATAATTTGTCCACTACAAAAATCGCGAACTCCGACAGTCAATAATATTACAGGTAGGTACCTACTTATATCATGATGTCAAAGACAAAAACTGCAAGTCATGCGAATGCAGCGCTTATAATAGGTTACCACCGCTGCAGATTTCTGCGGATATGCAGGCGGAAACAATGCGCACACTTGTACCCATATTTACGAAAATATCGTGTAGGTTAGATTAGGTTATACGGGATGTCATTGTGCTTTTTCGAGCCACTGCGTCGAATTATTTGAAAATGTCAAAAGGGAGGATAATTTTACCTATAATCTGTGCGACGGAATCGAAGAAATAGAACCTGAAAAAATGTGATAGGCATACTTTTGCAAGATTATCGTCGTCTAGGGGTAGTTTTTAGCAGCGATTATTATATTCGCGGTCTCGACGTATCACAAAGTCGACTCTACGGTGTCGCGCGCGAACAAAATTTCGCAATATCATAACAATGATACAAGTCGCGCCAAGTGTAAGTACCTACGCGTAAACGTAAAGTTGGTGAGTGCAGTGTGCATATTAGATTATAATTCACAGTATTACAATGTAACGTAAAATGGCCGCCGCTGCCAATGCGGTTAGATGAGATAATAATATTATCACGGTGGCGAATTTGTCACAAAACGACGACGACGACGACGAGCACTACTACTATACATTTAGGATGAGTTCCTACTTGTCTTGGCGTCGGTGGTTCTGAGAAATCTTCTTGAGTGCGTTTACCACCGGAACCGAAGTCCGCACGGCGGTAATTAACAATATTATAATGTTACGCCTAAACAACGATAATATAATATACGTAGTCTTTGTAGTCTTGGTTGCGGTATACAAGAGAAACGAGAGTTTTCGAGCGCCCGACGACTGTACAAAATATAATTTATACGTATATCGCGCACACACGCACACACACACACGTCGCGCACATGCAAATGTTAATAATATTATAAACATGGTGCACAGAATTTAACTGACAAATACAATTATAACTATAATAAGTAATAATTGCGTTATAATGCTTTTGTACCTTATCAATATTTAAATTGTTTTTTGAAAAATGTATAATTAACAATAATCATAATAATATCTAAATCTTTAAGTAATTATTCGGAAAAACTGATTAGAATAAAAATTATTACACGGTAGTTAATTACATCTGTCGGTTACTTCTGTAACACGATGTGCATCATATATTTATATTCTATATTATATTATGTATACATATTATACACGAACAACGGAATTTCTTTGGAGCGCCAACCTACACGACCGGTGCACATGGCACTCGAGTTCGTTTCGTACATATTATTATTATTATGTACGATATTTTTTCATGTTCTATAATTCTATTACCGCACGATCGATGGCAATTCAACAGATGTTCGGACAAATTTTCCCACTAATGGCTTGGACTACTTATTTTTTCGGTATAAAACGAAAAATAATGATAGAAATACGCGCATCGTAACGATTGATAATAACTCACCGTTATGACATTTAATCCGAATTCGAGAAAAACAGATTTACGACATTGAATTAAAATATTATAATACATTATAACGGTATACGATTTACTCTTAAGCTCTCCATGCAAAAAAAAAAAAATGAAAAATGGTACTTGTGAAAACTATATCCGGCGAGGGTTTTTGGTTAAAACCGAACGTTCGTAATCGATTTTCGATTTGTTAATTAATTGCGATTCGATTGTTTCTCGGTGTATATTAAATTTTTTCCTCGTTATGCGTTGTTGAAATAACTAATGCGTTTAGCTTTATAAAATATTAATAATACGTAGCTGGTGTACTGCATTCGGTAGGTTTGTTTAACGAAAAAAATCATGCCCCAAGCCTGCACACAACACCCCGCGCGCCGCGATAATAATAATAATAATATTGTGTGCATATCGACCAGTTCATTTTCCGCGTAATTTACTCACAAGATAAAATAAGTCTCGTTTTGTCTGTCCGTGCGAAAATTGAAACAAAACTGAACGCAATTAAAAAAAAAAAATAACAGAAAAATGTGTAAACAAAATCATTTCTCACGCACAACAAATAATTATTATTATTACCGTGTACATAATTTACGTTGTCGTCGTATACACATTCATATAATATATTATATACACATAAATGTTATACAATATTACTTTATTTTCTTGGGACTAGCCTGCAGTGGGACTTAGCAAATTTCACGTGTGTGGTCTTTATCTCGATGGCCTGTTTGTTTGTACAACAACAATATGATGTTGCGACGTGTTGTATGTTTATTATTATTTATTACGATAATATTTGGACATATGCGTACATGAGCACACACACGCATACACACACACGCACGTACACTGTAATATTCGGCCGACTAAAATCAAACGACTAAAATTGGCTTGAACACTATACCTCTGTACATCGGTGACGTGTCGGAACTGCAGCTCGGTCGGATGCTGTATTATATTGTTATTATTATTATTATGTCAATATAGTAACCCGTGAACAATGTTCTCAAGGTGCACCCTAAATAAATCGGTGTTAATGCTTCCCGCACCGGGTAAGTCTTAACACCGTTTGATGCGCCTGCAAATGCGCGTGTTTGTGAATAATATTATACATGTATATATATACACAGCATATACACTGCACACGATTGCGGTCGTTCCCGTCTGTGATTTTCGTTTAAACAAACGACTGGCAGCAACTTATGTATAGGATATATTATGTAGAGTAGTTAATGTTCCATGTCCAAACTTACCTGCAACAAAAGAAAAAAAAACAAAATGATTAAAATAAAGTTGTCGTTCGAAACGCGTATACAATCGATCAGTGCAGATGTAAAATAATAGTAATAATAATAAAACGTAGGTATGTATAAGATAATCGTATATTTATGTTGTGCGTGTAACGACGAGCGCGGGATTCATCTCGTCCCATTTACGTTTACGTAAATAATTATTTAGCAAAACTTATTGTCAACGCTTTTTGTTCCGAGTATATACAAAAGTATTGAGAACACAAACCCGTATGATATATATATATATAAAAGTACAAACGCACACACATACACACACGCATGTAATGCAGTACAATAGCGCACTGTTTAAAGTTTGAAAGTGGAACTGCCTATATAGTATTATATAAATAAGTCTTTCATCGCTTTCACATCTACCGTTTGATGTAATATTGAAAATCTAATTAATGGAACTTTGACTTAGTAAATGGATTTACCATTTTCAATAACAAAAAACAAAAAAAAAAAAATAATAATAAAAAAAATTTAAAAAAATAGAAAATGCAAGGAGAATAAAAGATGACAAATTAATTATCAACTCTTTTATACATTAATATATAAATAAATATGTATAGGTATAAGTGTTATTATATCAGTGTGGTGTGGTGCAATAAAAAAGGGGAGAAGAAATAAAAACCATAATAATAAAGAGAAGAACTTTTTTTTAATGCATAAAACTTATACCTAATATAAAATACAAAAAGAAAGTTGGACAGTGTTTTATATATTTAATTTTAAGAAAATTATAGGACAATGAGAGAAGTGGTACAAAATCGTTTTATTTGCAACAGCGACGTTTACTGGCGGGTGCAGTTATATACCTGTGCAATGTATTTATAAATACCTATTATATTATATAGTTGTATACACATAATATGCCGACAAGGTGCAGTGTAGGCGAGTTTTTAATTTCCTTTATTACCCAGTCTGCTGTTACTTTGTAAAAATTACCGGGAAAAAGGAATAAGAAAAATACTTTCATCGTAATGTAAA
Source organism: Diuraphis noxia (assembly GCF_037042655.1). Taxonomy (NCBI): domain Eukaryota; kingdom Metazoa; phylum Arthropoda; class Insecta; order Hemiptera; family Aphididae; genus Diuraphis; species Diuraphis noxia. The sequence goes on along the minus strand of NW_028301711.1, from coordinate 90,369,758 downwards.
ATATAAATACTTTTGAAATTAAATTCCAAAACGGCAGTTTGAGCGCGCGTGCCGTCAGCAGCGAGGGTAAGTAATAAAATCGTAAACGTGCAGTATATACATCATCATATTATTGTATACACATTATACCGTCGTGAGGACGAGTGATAATTAATTTATGCGCTGTCGCCGATGACGATTACGACGTGTGTGTGTGTGTGTGTGTGTGTGCGAGCGCGAGCTTATATATTATATATATATTATACGAATGCAATTGCAGTGCACCGACCGACGTCATTACCATAATTCGAAATTAGTGTCGACAACCCTCGTGAAATGCCCGCGCGCACCACCAGCTGCCGATACTTAATGCAGAGTACCTAACCATATATATATATATATATATATATATATATATATATATATATATAATATACAGTGTAAATTATTATTCTACGAGTACGCACACGACTGGTTTTTCGAACAACCCTACGAGCGCATCTGCCACATAAAAAGGTAGGTAAGTGATACATATGTATATAAATATGTATTAATCATCAGGCGCGTAGTATTAATTTTTTATTATTATGTCCTAGACTACACACGTGAGGTGAATGGAAAAAATTCTCTCCACACTACGTACGACCATTCGACACGCACCGTATATGTGATGTATACCTATTGTACGTATATAAGCGCATTCATATAAGGACGTGAATATATGCAAATTCGACGGTAAAACAAATTTCACCCGAAAACCGTCCGGTGAAGGGGTGAGGAGGGGGGATGGTTATACGCATTTATGCGCATAAATTATTGCCGCAAGGCTGTCGCGCGCAACCGCCAACATTGCCGCGCGACTATATTATAATATAATATTTTATTTTTGGGTCTCCGGCCGACGTAGGCACCTACTTACGGTTTGAGCACTCGGAAATATGCGATCCACCCTCCGGCCGCCCTTAATGAATGCGGCAAGGACGCGGATGTTAATCTTTAAATTGGGCGCCCTGAAACTACCGTGCTGCAGAGGGTCTTCGTATAATGGTGTGAGCGCGTCGTGCGCCGGTTATTATATTATGTACGTGGTTACTGCTATGGCTGTAGGGTGCTCGGTATAATATACAACATGCCAGTGGTGGCCAACATGTAGATATTACGTTTCGGCACGTATTTTACGAAGTCTCGCCACACCGCGCCGTTGTTCATTTGGATGACATGAGTTTATCGTTAAAAAAATAGCGCACGTCAAACTTGCCGCGCCTTAAATCGATAAACCGTAAATGGACGCATTGAGTTACATGTTTCGTATATCTATCTGTCTATATATATATATATATATTTATTTACATTACAAATGTATATAGTGGGTACCTATAATATACTATGGCGGAAAAAATAACATAATAATATTCGTTTTGTCTCGTTCTTGCGAGTGCAGTGTATATACTATGCGTCACTATAGCTGTACTACCTCACTCCTCTGTCTCAACCCCTGCAACAAACCAACCCCCGTGATGTCTGCGCGTATATATATTGTATATAATATGAAACATACCGCGCGCGCAGAAACCTAGCTATATAATATAATATACCTATACAAAATTATATTATGCTATGTGAAACGGGAAAAGTAAAACGATTTTATACGTATATATAACAACACGGGCTACCCCGAAATCCGCTAAACTCTATCACGGTATAACGTATTATTATTGCAGTAGGTATACGTGGCTCTCCCCGTCGTACATATCGGCCGAACCCTTGTTTAAAAAAAAATTATCGTCGTATAATTCGATAAGCACCGCACCGGGCGACTCAGCTCCAACCCCTTTCTCGGTCGCTCCCTCGCGGTCTCCTCCCGTCGTAATGATATCACCAGTGGAACACCGGCACGATGGATTTATATGTGTGTATGACATAATATAAAATGCATAATAAATTATATTACACGTACATTAATCGTATGTACAACAATATTGTACACAACGCCATGCACGCGTATAAACGTCGGCGCACGGAGCAGTCGACCGACACCCGATATTTTAAAATGTTATATACGTGCACAACTCTAAAAATATAATTTAATATACATTATATTATTACATACTATTGTATATCGTTTTTCGGACGGATATTTTTTCCTCCCCGTTCGTTCTGGCACTCTAAAAAATGCATCGTAATTCGATTTATTCTACACCGCCGCGCCGGTATTATACACCAGCCGTCTCGTACTTATATATATTATACTATTTCGATAATGGCCGTCGACCAGAAACTGCGAACAACGAACGCACGTATAATAGCGAAGAATAATATGTTATATAAAATTCAGGTAATACAACTGCACGCCGTATATAATACCTACACATTACGTGTAATAATGCCCGAAACGACGACCGCCGACCATATTTTACTACAATTTTATTACAATAATACGTTGGCGAAACTTATTATTATATGCACACGAGTTTGAGAATATTTAGTCGTAGGGTTATAGGTATATATAAGTATATAACGTCTCGACAACACGTGTGAAATCACTGTGAACACATACTGCGAGCTAATAACATACTGTTAATACATACATATAATTATACACACACACACACACACACACACACAAACGAACAATAAAATATAACATAATAAAATATATTGTTTAGGTTGAACTTGGAGCGTAAAATAAATTTGCCTAGACGAAACCTAACTAACCTAACCACCGACGAATCTATATGTATGTATGAACGTATCTATAGTAATATGTAAGTTTGCATGACGCGTGTGTGTTGTCCGAGTTGGGTTCGTGGTCTGAACGGTCGAAAAAACGCAGTGCAACCGGTTTTGAAATATTTTTTACAAGACCGATTTACTGCAGTGCACGTGTGCGAGCGTATATACATATAGATACATAATACGCGTACTATATGTTGTGCAGGGCGTGCAAACGCGAACAAATTTCGCGTTAAAAACCATGCTCGCACGATCGGTCTTAAAAAATGGACGGCAAGGCTACTGTAGCGTTTCGCACACGCGTACCTATATATTATACGTAAAAATCGTAAAAGACTGTTGAAAAATGAGATATGCGATCTCAGCTGATTACAATATGAATGGTATTGAAAATACAAAATACGGGCAAAACCGTTTGTTTCATATAATATACTATAGGTATAGTTGGGTGTGTGCGCGCCATTCCAACGGGACGCGTTTTGTAATATAATGTTATATTATGTATCGTATTGTTAGCGATGGCAATTGGTAAGTATATAGTAATATTTAAGGGCGACGAGTGAGAACGAAAAAACGATTTTATGAGCACATAAAGATTTAGAATCGTAAACGGTGTGCTGCAAGAGATCTATTCAGTATATATGCCTATATGCTATAGTACGCCGGACGAGGGCGCGCGAAAAACGAGTCAACGATTATTATTACAGCGGGGAAGGTCATCGTAAAAAATAATAATATATATGTATATATATATTATATATATTAACAGAAAAAGAAATAAACCACAATTCGGACGAGTAGGTATCTATACATTCGCATAATAAACTGCAGTGGCACTGCAAAATATTACATAAAATATAAATATATATGCCTACTCATATACATCATATAGTTGGTCATAAACCGCACGATGTGCAGGAGCAGTATATTATGTACCCGATTTTTTGCGTGTCGGTCGCAGTTATGATGAATATTATATTTCACGAGACTGACAGTGACGCGAGGAAATCCTAGCTAATATGCATTATTGCCGTCATTATTACTATTATTATTGTTATTGTTATTATTATTATTACACCTGCGAGATTGATGATCAGTCGCCGCCGTGTAACCGCGATTGTGTCCCATACATTATACCGTGCGATGTATTGACGAATCGTCCGCCTCAGATTTCACTAATCGCTTTTTGGGATAGGACGCATTAATAATACATGTCATAATAATATACGCTTGCACCGTTATTGAGCTTTTGGCCGATTTCAATACTTTACTGAGATTATACTGTGTGTATACGATTTATAGATATTGATATGTTTGTTTATAGATGTCCACGTATTTTGATGACTAACACAGACATGGAATCAAAAAAAGTTAATGCTCAAGTACTACCATCACTGACGTGTCAAAAAGTTGACGCGAAAAAGGTAAATTACACGCACACATTATTTACTCATCGCCATACCACGAACTCGGAACATACAAACAACGAAACCATATCTACCAACATTTGATACAAAAAAATACCTCCCTTATTAGGTCCAACCTTCGACAAATGTTTGCAGACGTGGACAAACCACAATGTTCACTTATCAAAATTAAATTAAACAGACGAATTTATTTACTCTGACCCACACTGGAAACGCCCTCAAATTTACATTTTTAATCTCTTGCTTATATATCCTATAATATGTATATTGCTCCACTTTGGATCTAATTAAATAAACTAAAAATTAAAACAAAATACACGTCAAGTATAGATAGGTGTTCAAATTAAAAGTCATTTAACTCACAAGCATAACACATGCTCTTGTTGATCAGAATGATCTTGATATTCCTATAAAATCAATGAAACGGCGAAACTGCAGCAAAGTTCAAAATTCAGAAGTTCGTTTAAAATCATGACCACAACCTTCACGCTCAAAACCTAGTAACTGACTCCAACCCAGGAATTTTCTCAACAGGAAATGGCCACTAGACCTTATTATTTAATCAATTCAAAACATAACCCTATATTAAACTCGAGATGCCATAGAGATGACTATAAGGTTTGTGTGACAGTTGATCCTCCACGCCAACAAGCCATCACGTTATCTCATATTCCTTACACTAATATTCAACTACGTGTTATCCTATATAGACCGTAAGATTTTTTAAATAAAAATTTAAAAAAACAAACTTAAATTGTACACGACAAATGGGTGCGCGCGAATGAAGCCAACATTTGAGCCGAATAGATACAGTTGCGGCTAAATGTATCAAATTCATCGCATTATAACTATATAATAATACCTTCTTAAAACTTTTAAGACTCAATCTGTGCACATGCCGCAGCCACTTATTTGTGGTATGGCTCGCGATACGGCGACGACGTAGTGTTGTATAAAAATGTGGCTTGTTGAATTTTTTTCTTTCAACACAACAATGTTGGATGATAATATTTACGCAGACGATATTTCAAAACTTTGCATGTAGGTACACCACGCCAAACGACCGCGACGTCTGGCTCGTAAATGCGGTGCTTGAAAGGGGGGAGGAGGAGAGGTCGTTTATACATTTTATACGGCACAAGTGGACGACAATGAGATGGAAATTCGCCACGCGTCCGTCTCTAATATTGACGTAATGTATTTTTAACGAATCGTACACGCGAATGATGATTGAACGCGTATAATACGCAATGTCTGCGACGTATTTTGGACGTACAAAATAATATGTTATATATAACGTGCGAGGGTGTTGTATTATGATATAATATTGCGAAGGAGCCCGACGGGCTAATGCTATTATTATTATATTCAATCATACATACAATATTATACACGACGACAATATACGTAATAATCATAAACATCAATATAATATATCAAACCGTGCAGTATACAACAGACACGGCCGACATATCGTGTTATTGTTGTTATACATTTGGATGAAAGACATCAGTGCGACGTTACAGAGGTATACAATATAGTAACACCTTATAATAACTATACCCACACTTAACACACACTATACGATTGACCAATACATAATATACACACTCAACACTTTTCTACCCGTGCACATAATTACTTATTATTAAAATGACACACAGCAGTTAGTTCGACAGTCACTATCAACAGGAGCGAACTCACCAAATACACTTATTAACAGCCATCTACATTAGTAAAGTATTATTTTTAATATAATAATATTAATATGGATCTATAAACCAAACGTGTATTATAATTGATAAAATACTTCATACACAGTGCTCTAACCCCCAGCTACAGAAAACTTATCCATAAGGAATAGAAAACCTTCCATGGATAATTAATATCGTAACAAGGTCCCCCGACCACGTTGCACCCGTATAATGATAGTATCGAAATTAATTGAGTATATTATTTTGGTATAGAGATATAAGTATAAATATAATATTTGATAATATTAATTATATCTATATAAATACTATAATGGACAAAAGTTGCAATATTTCCTAGTCGGATGGTGTGCGCGCTTTTCCGGATGGGGTTCCGCACTGCACGACTTCCGTTGTTTGTCGTGTTTGCGAACATTAATATTTTTTAATACCACCAGGTATGACGCGGACGGCGATCGCGTCTCTTTGCACAACATCGTCCCGCGGGGTCGGAGGGTTGTAGCAACGCCGAAGAGCGATGGGTGACAGCGTTGGACGGGTGGGGCAAACTCCGAGACAATCTATCGCATACCAATTTGTGCAGAAGACACGTGTAAAGCGCATGCGCGTGTGTGTGTGTGTGTCTGTCTGCCATATAATGACCTACGCGCGGTCGGGGGCCCGAAATCGCTTCGGGACGAGCGAGCAAGCGGAACGTGCTCGAGTGGAAAAAAACGCGCACGCGGGTGCACGCCCGGTCCCGAACACTTCACGAGGGGTCTCGTCGTCGTATATTATAAAACTCCGACGTTACGCCAATATCTTCGGTATGATAATAATAATAATGTTTTATTATGCTATTATAATATGTATACACTGCGCAGTGCAAACGAAGACGACTGCAGCGCGTACGACGCGTTGTTACATTTATTTGTCACCCCCTTAAAGCCAAACGGATGTGACAACCGCACGTCCGAGCGGCGATCGGGCCACATACTCGCAATAATATAAATTATATATTAATATTATTAATAAACGGTTTCATAAAGAGTCAAAGGATACAATGGCTAGGACATGTCATGAGGCGGAATTCTGACGCAGTAACCAAAATGGTTATGAATTGGAAACCAGAAGGAAAAAGGCCACGGGGTCGTCCTCGGAAGAGATGGTTGGATGTTGTAGAAAAGGATTTGGAAGATCTTGGAGTGCAGGATTGGAGGGAGATTGTGCAGGATCGTGATAAGTGGAGTGATTTGGTGATGGCGGCGAAAACTCTTGGAGAGTTATGAAAGCCAGAAGAAGAAAGAAAGAAAAATATTATTAATATTATATTGACCGCACGCCGTGGATGTGTACGAGACGACAACGTGAAAAAAGGGAAAATATCGAGAAAAACACATTAACGACGATAATATAATGACGTTGTAACGACAACGACATAACCTCATAATACATTATTTTGTAGTTTATGATAATTATTATTATATTATATGTTATAGACGACGGTCGATTTAATTCAATGGTCGATATACAAGATGTTATTATTATATTCAAGTAATATTGTTATTTATCATATTATTGTTGTTGTTGTATATACAGCTGGAAACCGAAAGCGGATGAAATTTAATGGCATCTATGAGATTTTTACACGTGTTCGCAGTCGCATTATGTTGTAATATATTATACTTATACATACAATACATGAGATTCTGGATTATTCTATAGACATATTGAACATCCATTATTTTTATAAGTACCTATTACTCGACGTTTTTCAAAATAATTTGTTAACGTGCAACAATTTGATCTCAGAAATCTTACCGAATTAAATGATGTTTTTAAAAATTTTTAAGTTTTTTATACTCTTCAGAATGATGATGGGATATTCATTTAATGAAGATTTGCGTCGAGTAGCTGAAGGTCGCTAACATTTATAGATGAACAAAGCGGAGTGGACAGGACCACAGAAACTCCATACAAATTATAAGGTTATGTTATGTTTTTTTGTTTGATAATGACTTTAAATTAAGTATGGAAAATACTTTTAAGAACGTTAATTAATACTTTTTTAAGATAACGAGTGTTTAATGTTCAGGATCGCGGCTGTATATATAGAAGAATTCGACGGCGGCGACGAATACGTTTGTGTTTAATTAAAACCACCAGATAGGACGGTTATAATAAACATATTATAATACACATACCTATACGGTGTTTAAGTTTTATAATAATATATTATATCCGTCGGTGGCGGCCCCGTCTCGATTTGCATAATAAACAGCCACAATTAGTCAAATCGACCTTATAGGACGACGGCGGTCGCGGGGAAAGCCGAAAAAACAGACAATAATTACTACGACCATCGGGCCGGAGCAAGTCGTCGCCGCTCATTGCCTATTCATATGCGACGACGACCAAGACGATATTATTTTCGATAAGCACGTCCACATTCTACCGACGTCTCGCATAAATCGGTCTCCGATAGAAATCGCGGTTGGGACGTTGTTGTTGTTATTATTTCGGGTTTTGCTCCCTTCGCGCGTACATTATTTTCTTGCAGCTATATATCCAGTCGGCGGTCGTCCAGACGTTCAAACGCAGATAAGGGGTACGTATAATACTATAATATAATATTATGTTAACTATATATAAAGAAGACACTTTATGATTTTTTTTTTTTTTTTTTTGGTGGTTAATTATTACATTTCAACCGATCGGAAACGTGTTTGGTGTGTCTCTGACGGCGGTATATACTATGTTACGTACAAGAGGGAAAAAAAATATCGTATGTACCTACTCATCAGTGAATCAAAAAAACAAAAAAAGAGTGAGATGATAAAAAATAACGTCGCCCAACCCCTCAAAATTCCAAACGGTAGTCTGGCGAGTACGAACGGGTCACAAGATATAGATTCGGATAAAAACGTCGTTATAAGCTCTTGTTCGATGATATATATAATCGGATTGTGTTGAATATACGCGTATACGAGATATGATAAACATATTTATATACGAAGGCGACCATAATGAGTACCTACATGACAAGGTTGTGGGGACGTTCGGTAAATATTGATAGCTGATAACAAACAATGTTCCATTATATTTTGTTTAGTTGTCGCGTTTGTATATATAGAGCGTAGTACGTCAATTCGCCCCATCTTGAAACCGTCTGCAGACGGAGTTCATTGCTAGAAGCGGACAACAAAATATTAATATTATCGATATCAATATAATAATAAATGCCTATACGAATCACATAAAAAAAATATTTCGTACTGCACAAACGTCTGTGAATATAACTACATTGAAAACGAATATCTAACAATAAACATAATATACGATGTAGAAAAAATGTGTCATATTGTGCAACAACAATGCAGTGTGCAACAACATATTCGCCCACAGATGACGATAACATTGCAGGGCACGACAATATTGTTGGAATATAGAAATACGATTATTCGAGAGAACACCAAACGAAATGATACAAAAGTTAAAAACTGCAACGCTGCGATCGGTAATGTCAAAAGTCGCGGAGGTTTGATGACATTTTTCCAAACCAAAAGTCTCCGAACGAAAAAACTCATCTGTATAGTATACCGTCGCATCAAAAGTATGCCTACCTATCTCACGACATGCTGCAACGTCATCGTATACAAAGTGACACGTAAAGTGATATATATTTTTACTACGGACAGACCTTAATGTGTGTTTTATACTTTTATCATATTATTATTATTTATTAGTAATGTTCGAAAAAATAACATTAATAATTTTAGTAATATATTACTACAGAGCCGCGTCGCATTGAAATATTCTGATACGTTGCAGTGAATTGTGATATACATGAATGACTAGTGGCGCTGCATTCAAACATCATGAGTCATATATACGTTAGTATTAAGTTGTGTGTTTTGTTATGTATACAAAGAGCTTTTCCCATACAATAGATGAGTGATGTTTAAACGATATATAAAGGTAATAATAATGATGCGATAAAATGGTGAAACTGCAATAACTCTTTACTTATATAGCCTATAAAAATATGATATACACGAAAAATATAACAAACATTCATCTCGTCAAACTCGTGAACTGCCCAATCTTAAATTTATTTTTATTTTTAAGCGCCACTGCACCCGTGAACACACATCACGTCGTTGATACGTCGAAATAATATTGTTATCGAAACTGCTACCGCAGAATTATTTATTTTTGTCTTCATTATACGTTAGGTATTGTATATTAAAATGCACAGGTAGCAATAATGCATAATATTTATATTTTGGTTGACATACACGTCTGCTGCTGCGGTGACTTACGGACACATAGCCCCGACTTTGCTACCGGCGACAAACCGAAACTGGACGCGACCAAAGTGTCGGAAAAATCGAAGTTACCATTGTGCACAATATACCTAGGTATGTATGGGTAACCATACGCAGTGTCTTATGCACGTTGCACTACGTGTTATATTTTATAATGGGAGTGTGTGGCATCTTCCGACCGAACACATTATTGCGTGCAGTTGTCTATGTAATATATTTTATATATATATTATTGTATGGGTATATAGTGTGCGGGTGGCGGCTTGTTTATAGGACCGCCGTCGTCGATGCTGGCCTGCACCGGTAAGTAATTTTCTCCATTGTTCAATCTCCGACGTGTACGCCACGAATTAAATGACGTCACCGACTCGAGCGTTATATTGCACCGTCGTCGAATTATGTTCACTATTTACGGAGGCATCTCTCCGTCTCGCCGGGGCGTTCGTTCACGTTACACGGCCGCAAGTTTTCAAGATCCGTCAAAAAACATTCTGTATACGTTCATCAGCGTCATCGCCATCGCATGTCTCGTCCGTCCTGCAACCTCCCCGTGGCTGCGAGATCGAACGGTTCTCGCTATTATGGTACAACGCTGGTCGCAAGTCTGAGAATATATACAGCTGTATGTCTATACAGTGTCCAGCAAAGGTATAAAACAATAACTAATATGTTTAGGTTGCTTTGTACGCATGCGCAATACTATACATGATGTGTTAGTATATCGCCAACATTATATATATACCTACATTGAACAATATAATATCCAGCACCGAGTTACAAGTCCTCTTCTCCCCATCCATACTACACTATGGGTGTAAATGTATTATTAATACGAGGTGTACCGCACATTAAAAAAAAAAATTGGCTCTGTGCTATATACAATTTTGTAGTGCTAATTAAAAAAAAATTCACTTTTATGGCATTAACCTACCTCCCCACCCATCAAATATTTTTTCTCAATAAATAACATGCACATAGCTTGTAACAAACCGAAGATTATTAACAGGAAAAGGGAATAAAAAATATTTACACACTGAACTTTTTTTTTTATTTTAATGAACATTTATGTTCTACGCACTAACGAGAAACATATAGCGATCCCGCATCATCCTGTTCTTGTATTTATTATTTTTTAGACACATTTTTCCATTATTAATATGTGGGTACCCTATCATTGTATCGAACTGAAGTGCTCTGCAGGGGCGAATACCTCCTTTGCCATCCCTCTTTTACCACCGCCCCGTCAATTTCGTTGTGTTGAATAACCCGCGGGGGTCGATACTCATCGACTGGGTTTCCTGTTTGTATAGAGAAATCATTTTAACAACAAAAAATTATGATCACCAATATTATTAACGTTTTTGAAAATATTTTTTTATGTTGAGTTTTTAATTTGTTGAATGACTGCAATACATCAATATAAATATAATATACTACATTAAATAGGTTATACGTAGGTACATTGTTCATTTCAAATTTCGGAGTAGAACATATTTTATTTTAGAATGAATTGAAACTATGTAAAATTAATGTTTTAAAAAATTAAAGCTTTTTGATAATATTAAGAGTGTTTGCAGTAAAAATTAATTTTCAATTTTTTCTTATCGTAGGATTTGCAGCATATATATTTATACGTTTAAATTGTAATAAGTTTATTTTATTATTAATTTAAGTAAATTGAAAAATGAAGTCATTAGCCTCTGCAGTGTACCTACTGTTGCAGCATTAATAACGTTGTCGAACGGTCGTAAAAAAAATCGAATACATTCAGCAGCTCAAGATGTGAACAAATGCTGTATCAGAGAGCCCTGCAGTTTTTTCGCAGCAAAGGCTTTTTGATTGCTGTTCCAGTGCTCCGCTTCTAGGCTTTAACCTTATTAAATCATGATAATAATATATTATAAATATAGGTAACATATTTCGATATCATTCACTTATTTATATATAGGATATATTGAAATATTTCTTGTGCCGGAAATAAATATCTTCGAAGACTGTATGCTGAACTGTCGCGCGTGCGCATAACGAACTTGGGATTTATTCAAAACAATTTCAATTGTTCCAGTTCTAATATTCAACACAAAACGGGGAGAGGCGATCATGTCCGTCGATCCCGCCTCGATCGCAAGTGTCCGCCCAACGGCGCCGCATTTAAAATGCACAATATCCGCAATAAATAGCTACTCGTACGCACAAATTGAGTCATATCATTATCATCCATACGTTCCGCCAAAGAACGGTACTATATAATACACATCACAAACGCTCGTGCACCGTTTTAGGTAGGTAGGTGGTATATCATTAGCAACGTTGTGTGTGTGTGTGTGTTTGTGTGTGTTTTGCCCATTTCTTACTCGCCGTATCTCAACAGTTTAATTTACACGTTATTTTATTGCCCGGTCGCGTACTGGTTTGTCCGGTCGCCGTCTATTATAATTATAATAATATACTGCCGGTATGTGCTACGCGTACTTAAATATATATATATGTAATATTATATATATGTATGCAGCGGAAAACGTTAATATTATGCGCGCGCGCGCGTATGTTATTATTATTACTATGTTGTGTAGGCGCGACGATGTGCTTTGAAACTTTTCCACACATCCGCGATGATGATTGGGACACGGGGCATGATTAAATCCATTTAAACCGTGCCGGCTGCTATAATAATATTAATAATATACCATCATGCCACATCGCACGCACGACTCGTATTGTATAATGTCATTACCGTGGGCCCTGATTTAGGTCTGTAGACGTCGTCCCTGCAGGGCCGGGTTAGATTTTTGTCGAATTTCAAGAATTGCATTGGTGGAGGAGGGGAATAGTCCTATACATCACGAGTGGTAGTTATAATTACTACTATTACTATTAACCTACTTATATTATAAAATATAAATTAATTTTTATATTTAAAATATTATAAATTATGTTTTAATGACTATTTGAGGAATATCGTAGTTGCTACTAACATATATTTAAGCTGCAATATTAAGGATCCATACAAATATGCTCTAAAAAATAGCCAAAAATGTCCTCAAAAAATGACTTTAAAAATGCCATTTAAATTTATTTATTCATTTATTTATTTTTATACAATTTGTTGTTTTAATTTGGAATTTATTATATTAAAATATTTTTATTACTTTATTGAAAAATAAAAATTGAAAAAATTGACTAGATGCTGCTATGATGTTCATGACACGCATATGTTTTAGGGCAATATTATTCATTTTAAACATAGAAACTAAAATATATATTAATAAATACGCCAAATTTGTATAGTTTATTGAACGAAAATGCATTAAAAACCATAAAATGACCCAATAATGCTAAAAGTGCTCTTAAAACATAAAAATGCCGAAATATGCAAAAAAAATTTAAATTAAAATGTTGAGCTTTGAAACACTCATTACATAAAATGAATTTTATAGTAAGAAAGCATTGTCTATGATCAATCAAAAAAAGATGCACTTTGCATTGAAATCCGGCTCTTAATCATAACACTTCTTCACTATGTTTGGAATTTGTGATTAAAAAAAAAACCATAGAATATTATGTTGAAATAATAAAAATAACTAAAACATCGTCATAAATATTGAGTCACAATAAGAAATTAAGTTTATACAGTTTTATATTGTCGATAATTTTATCAGAAATCATTTTAAAACAACAGTTGTCCGATATTATTATTATTATTAGTATCTAAATATTTTAGACTAAAGTATTGTATAATATTGGCCACTGCAATTCAAAAATCGCGGACGACAATATTATAAACAATGTTTGATTGTGACGCGAGCACAATAATATTACAATATTATTATTTGACCGTACAGCGTGCACGGGTGAGTCAAAGGAAATGTTGCCCGCGATGCAGGAGCAGGAGCGGCAACAGAATGACTCGAGGCGACACGAATTCGAAACACATTCCTATCCATAAAGACAACATTATAATATTAAAGAGGTACGTCGTGGATACGCGAGCGCGGAACGGGACGAGCTGCACCGGCTGCATAGTCGGTCGTCAGTTGTTATCGTTGTCTACGGTTTAGTACCGTACTTTATGTACCATAACACGGGTACCTATACTACATCGTCGTGTAATATGGGCAGAGTGTTGTTGTCGTGTAGTATCGTACCTACATATTATATTGTTTTTGAAAATATATGTAGGCGGTTTTTATTTTTATTTAAACGCTCGGCCCTAACGACGACTCGACAACCATCGTTTACGGGCGGCGAAACTTCGTCGTAAGTCGGTTACAAAGTTTTCGAATAAACTATTACCGTCAGCACAACAAATATTTAAACGGCTGTGGAAGGCACCAACTATATTATTATTATCATCATCATTAGTATATTATTATTATATTATCGCAGGATAGGTGTAAATACGTCGAGATTGTACACGCGCATTAATAATTCTGCAAATATCCGCGAAAATCCAAAATGCATATTGTACAACATTATATAACACCCTTCATCTAATAAATTGCTTAATTCAATTAATGCACCATTATTTTAATGGCGCTATTATACTAGGTATTATATTTTTAAGACTGCTTAATTAATTTCGCAGAATATCTGTGCAGTAAATTAAATCAGTTTGGAAATTCACGACATAGGTAATCCCGTTAACGAAAACGTACACGAATATAATCTAATATTATGACCAGAATTTTTCCTCTCCCCTGACAATGGTCAATCCTATACACAATATATTATTACGTATTCATGGGAAATCTTATTTGCAACGGACACGGCTAAAGAAGAAACCATACGCGGTAACAGTCGACATAATTAGTATATAGTTTTTATATTTTATTTTTGCGACGATTCTATTATAATAATAATAATAATAA
This sequence comes from Diuraphis noxia, assembly GCF_037042655.1. NCBI lineage: Eukaryota > Metazoa > Arthropoda > Insecta > Hemiptera > Aphididae > Diuraphis > Diuraphis noxia. The sequence goes on along the minus strand of NW_028301711.1, from coordinate 90,354,732 downwards.
TAATAATAATAAAAAATACTGTCAAACGTGCTGTTTAATAATATAAATTACCGATGATGCGCAAAACCAAAAAGGCGATAGACCGACCCCGGCACGCCGCGCACAACTATCACGTCGTTATATTTCATCATTTTTATTATTATTATAATTTTTTTACTTGATGAACCACACGATTCGCGTACGGTAAGAACGAGTTTACCACCGCCGCATCGCGTTATCGTCGCATCTTCACCGGACAGAAGTTTAATAGTAATCCGTACACCTACTTGGTATTTTTTTTTCCCTTCATTGTTTCCCACGCGAGTGCAATAGTTTCCCGCGTGATTTTCCGAACGGGAAAAACGTCCGATTTTATATTGCGCAAAACAACTAACTGACGCCCAAACCCCCGCCCCCTTCACCGCTCGTATGCATGTCATTAAAATGCAGTTTATATCCGTCATGCGGTATACCTATACACACAAACCCGACGATTATAATCCAGATTTTGTGTGCAAGACGTTGTAGGTTAGATAGATTCGTATAATTATAATATACACATAATATAATTCAGACGCTATGTTTGTGACCCAAAAGTCAGTCGTCTCCAGCAGAGCTCACACTGCGCGTATACCATCATCAAGGAGATCCAAAATATTTATTTTTTTCTGCAAATGAGCACCACCCTTGTGTTTACAGTAATTTAGTAAATTATTTCGAACTCGTCCAAATCGAAATTCTATAACGAGTAGTTTTTGGGATGTCTATAAAATCCTAATATATATATATATGCTTATATAAAATATATAATAGTAAATAGAACGTACACAATTAACAACGGTTTATAAAAAAAAAAAAAAAACAAAGTATAATTAGCCTGTGGTACAGTGTAGTAGGTACTTTAAATTAAAAGTTAGTATTTTAAATATTTTCTAAAGAATTATATTGTACAGCGATAAAAAGCTCGGTTCTCGTTTGAAAAAAGAAGTTATCGCTTTATGTTTCGCCCCAGGGTATTTTAATAACAATTTTATGGTTTTTGGCTGTTCTTCAAAATGTTGACCATCACAATATGAAAATATATAACATCATTTAAAAAAAAATATCTGCGGTAGCGCCTCATATCCGCGACGACAGTGTGATATTTCGATTGCAATAATACTTGTTCCAGTAATTGCCGTCAAACTTAAAGGCGTGCGTGTTTGGGTTCACGTGACGTATACGGTCGTATACGATAGTTGGTCATTTATATATTATTTATGTTTGAGACGGTAGTTACAATACGCGCAAACTACATACTACCATATACTACAGGAACGAATGGAGCGGATATACCTCGTAGCGTCCATACTGAATGTTATTTATGTTATATCATATTATATGCAGTATTGTAAAATATTTTAACGAATCACATTATAAAAACTGCTCGCGTTTTAAAATAACACACATAATATGACCGTTACGCTGTATCGTCTCGGGACGATGTCGCCGAGCAGTCTTCGCTCAATTATAATAATATAGTATATCATCGCTGCTGCAATGTGTGTGTATAAATAAATATATATATATATATATGTACCTAGGTAGTTACACTCAATTTATTTTCCACGCAATAGAAATGCGTTTCATGACTCGTAACGCCGCTGCGTTGTCCGAAAGGTGATATTGTTGTATATACAATACACGTTTTAAAGAATAGACCGACGAAATAATGGAAGAAATAAAACTTTTGGCTCATCCTGGGGGACTCGGTCGTATTGTTATTTCGTTTTTGTGTTAAAATACATATTTTTTAAGTGGCCAACTTATGGAAAAAAATAAAATAAAATTAGCGGGAAATGTTTTACTATAGGGATCAAAGTTCAAATTGTCGTGGTATTTACGGACAAGGACGCGTAGAGTTGTAAAAAAAAGTTTTCCAGACTGTGTTTCTTTTAGATGTAAAACCTACAGATAGGTCAGATATGACCTATTTTTTTCTTTCGTTCTTTTAAGATGTATACAACTAACTATGTAACTAGTCACTGCATATATTATATATAATAAGTAGATACTCGCGATAACATCTTCAGATCTATTGCATTATTTTGTATAAGCGTAAGCTTCAAATCGATATAATATCTATAATGCCATCTAAAAAAAATGTCAAGGTGATTACGCAATGAATTGAAAAATGTGAGAATTTATTCACTTTTTTGTAATTTCGTTTAACTGTCTACGTATTATATATTTATAAGTGTGTAGGTATGTTTGTATATATAGGTATACAGATCGGGAGTATCGATAGACTTATATTCTGAATACGCACGAACGCGTTGCAGAGTTGAGAAATAACAACCTACCTATACGGCGAGAAATTCGTGAAATTTTAAACAAACCGTTTCAAGGATTGCACGCAGATAAATAGAATCCGTCGACGTCGTCGTCGTTGTCGAGAAACAATAACACCGAGATACTGTTTTCTAAACGCCAACCGTCGAAACGCACACATAGTAAAGGGTCCGCGAGTGTGTGCATTAAACACATTTGTATATCTTTCGTCGTACATAGGTTTACTGTTATAGTGCATAAAAGGGTATGCGATCGTATATATATTATGTATGTATAGAAAAAAAAAATAATAGTATTGGCGTATAATATTATGATCATATCGACGCGGCATGCCAAAGTTATAACACTTTTACCACTTTCATCTGTACCACTTTTTCTTTTCGGTAATCAATTATTGATTCAAGTATTAAAATATATGGTATACATTTTTTTATGCCATGAAACAATAACGCATTGCCAAATAACTGAAATGCGGGCTCGTGATATATTACTATATTATAAATTATTTACACGGATTTATTCGTTCAGCAGCTAAGCGTACCCGCATATAGGATTCATATAATTGATACCTGAAATAAAACTATACCTAACGGATCTTTATCAGTGCAAAAGCTCCTTTATACTTTCTATATATTGTATACGTACACAAAAGGGAAAGTCGTGATCGGGAAGCAGAGAAATATTGATAACGTATGAACTTAAAAAACAAAATTGAATCAAATAATTCCGATTGGAATGTATAGACTGCATACGATAATATTATCATATTGCGTACACTAAAACCGATTCGACTGTCGATTGACCAACAACTGTAATAACAACAAAATTGTCAAAACCAGTGTTATATAGTAGTGGTGGACAAGAACGCTTTCTGACTCAAAACATTCACTCCCAAAATTATATATTTTTATAACAATATCCATCACATTCGATGTTCACAGAACGGCGATTGTATGTTACCAGCTGCCAGAACACGCCATCCACGCGCCTATGGTTATAGTGGTACACAAACAGAGCGACTATAAAATATGAGTTCATGTGCAAGTACAATAACCGCGGTCGTAGTATACAAATCATAATTGATTGAGCTTGAATCTCGACCAAGTATAGCGTTCAACGGACGACTCTTGATCAACTGTGAGAGTGAGTGCGTGAGAGATCAATGTTTCACGCAGAAACGTGGTGTATAATTTCCCATTCATCAGTCCTAATAACTCGATGACTGTTACATGGCTAAAAGTATCGTCCAAATTTATCGAAAACGAAAGAACGCATGCACCAGTCGTACCCCTTCGCCGAGTAGTCCGCGATCGAGTTCCTCGTCGTCTTCCAAACGCCGAGGCAGATCGGTTTCCTTCGGATCTCCGGGCGCGCCACCGCGTGGGCTACACCCAAATCCGTTGTGCAGCCGTACGCGCCCGTGCAAGCACGCAAATAATATGGGTTAGCACAATCTTGTTTTCAGGCCGCGCGCACGCAGTCTCTTCGGCCGGGCGGGCACCGGCGCGCGCACGCGGCCACTATAGTCTCGGCGCAAAACCGGTATTCGTCGCCACGGCCGGCCGTCTCACTCGGCCGGTCGCTCGGCCCGCTCGCTCCGTCTCGCTCGCAGCCGCAGCTAGCTACGGTTCGATGACACCGGCCGCGCACAGTGTACACACCACACGGCCGTAACGTATCTCATATTATTATTATTATTATTATTATGTATATGCGACGAGACTACGACGACGACGATTAGGAGAGGTGCACTTCTTTTTCGTATTCTTCTTCTGCGCCACTTCCACCAGTCGTCCGTTCCGTGTGTTTCTCCGTGTGTACATACACCGTCGTATTATTATATTTTTACACACTCGACGTCACGAATCGTTAATTCTTTTCGTTTTCATCCGGACGCTTTGCCGTATAGCTGGTAAACATTTTTTTTTTCCGTCACAAACTTTACGACCTGTGAACGTATTTTTTTCCACCAGCACCCGTCGACAAACGATCGTGTTGGAATATACTTTGTGAATATTACCTGCACGTCCGTCTCCGCGCAATAATCACAAGACAACTATTACGGTAATGTAATGATCATACGACGAAACAAAAACGAACGCTGTTTGCGACGACCGTTTGCGTGCGCCTGCCACTTGCAATCTTTTTTTCACCGTCAAACTCAAAATACAGTTCGGTTTCGTATATGTAAGCGAACGGCGCGCGATACGCATTTAGCACGTTACGATGATAACACACCATGATAACATATATAGGTAATAATATCGATATATATATATTATACTAAAATATGAGAATTTTTTTCGTACATCGAGTGCCGCGGCATCACTTTTAAAAGTGAAATATACGTGTGATACGGAGTTCTTTATGTAGCAACCCATCGGGCGCGCCACCGGTAACACTTTTTTTTCAGTACATCATTTCCACGGATTCGTATATCGTTATTAATATTATACATATAGGTACATCAGCGGTAGACCGAATGTGGTTAATATTGTTTGTACAGTAGAACGTTAGAGAGAGGAAGCGTTAAAGTGATACAGATATTGTATTTCAAGTAAACTCATCAACCCGGAAAATTACTTGCGGGTCTTCCGCACACACGAATGCGATTCGCTAATACCGAAAAACTTAAGAGGAACGATTCGATTTCCGCAAAGTCTTATTCGCACATATGCGCATACGTATATTTTACGCCACCACATCGATCTCGATGACTTCCGGAACGCACATGCAACTAATAATAAATGTGCATATATATATATATATATATATATATCATAATGTAATTTACAACAACCAATCGAGATGGAGTCGTGCAGATATCGATTTATCAATGAAATACTGAATATTTGATGCACGCCATCATAATAATATTTACCACGTATAACAATATTTACATATCAATATATCACGCGTGATGTGGGCAAAAGCTCTGCATAGATATGGGACACGGAAGAGTTATTATTGGTACATTGTTCAGCCTCAACTTCGGAACTATATTAATTATAAGGCTTCAGAATTCTGACCGGAAATATCATCGTAATTGGGTCTAATTTTTTTAGCGTTTGATAGATGTACTCTATAATTTGTTTGACATACCTACTGCAGTATACTGTTAGTAGAACTTACTGTGAAATGGAAACAAAGATGTTTTTTTTTTCTGAAACCCAATAAGGTTATTTCTTCGAATCGAATTAGCTGCAACTTCGGGTCCATGGGACTCAACTGTAATATGTTCTATATATACGTATTATGCGGTCACGAAGGTATATGACATTCACGAATCCAATATGCGTATATATACCTGTGCGCCGCGCGCCAACAATTAACCTTTTCAATCTATCGCTAAAATGCCAAAAGTCCATTATCAACCCTTTCATCACAGTAGAAAACGATAATTATAATAAACAGGCACATTTGTATGTATATATGTTTGTATACCCTTACAAAAGTTCACGGGCGTTTCTGGACACGAGCAACGCACGCTTAAAATGTTTATATATATGTGTGTGTGTGTGTGTGTGTGTGTGTGTGCAGGTACGTAAGCGGCAAATTATTCAAATTTTCAATCAGCCGACTGTATATTATACAATAGTACCGCACACTTGTTATACATACTAGCCCATTTCCCCTGTAATATACGCCCTGTATATGTATATCAAAACAATATAATATGTTCGTCGTCCGACGGTATAGGTATTATAATGTGTCCGGGTGCGTGCGCACAAAATATAACGCGCAACTTGTTTCCAACAATTTCTACTCTTTGTTTGTTGATGTTAATCCGATAATGGCCAGAGCACCGTTATATACAAAGTCGGACGTATATATAATTATTATTATACGATTATCGCCGCGCAGAGTTTTAACTCTAATCTAGATAGGTATACCGGTGGAATCGTCGGCAGGGGTTGGAGGGTATAGCGCTCTACCCCCACGCGGTAACCCCTCCCCTCGTTGCCAAAACTATACATGACGTTTTCCATTAAGGGCGCGCCGATGTATATTACACACCGTACCTGCACTATTATATAATAATAATACGCGAGCGCATATATACCTCCATATAATATATTGGTATAGGTACCTATATACCAAATTTACCCGCCGTTATAACGCCGCAGCGGATTTGTTTTTTTTTTTTTGTATAAAATATTATTTGGGTGGGTTAGACTTAATAATATAACAATATCTGTAAGTACACAGTCGTTTTGGCCCCGTTTAATGGTGTTGAACACGCCAATCAACTGCCGACACCAGCGACGGTCGTGTTTTATGTGCTGCGGCTGCAGTCGTTGTACGTTATACCTTTTTAAATATTATATATATTATAGTGTGTGTGTGTGTGTGCGTGTGCAGCGTATACGAGCGGCACTCGTTTTATTTCAATTATTATGTACGTTTTTTGTTCTTCACGCACCGACCGTATCGGCGGAGACTTAATGGTGGGGCCTTTATATTAAACTGGTACAGATCACGCCATTTGTAAACCGTCGTAAAAAGAGAAAATTCTTATAGGTGCCGTGTTAGAAATTGCTTATCGGTAAAACATACTTCACATTAAAATATAATATAATACCTAGTTCACGTATTAGGTGACCCCCTCACACACACACACACACATAATATTACATTATTATTAACGAGTTTGCGTTTGAATAACGAAAACACTGCACAGCTACGAGATAAGAACGTTTGTAAAAAAAAAGTGATTAAAATATATCGCGTAAAATACAAGCATATAGTGGACCTATATACGAACTCTATTAAACATAAATATGCCTCCTCTCCAGGGCGACTACCTATGTATAAACACTTGAAATATATAATAGTAAATGATAATTCATTAACTATACAAGCTATATAGGTATAGCAGCAATAAGGACGATGCCTGTGCTGTGTATAATATAATGGAATAATATATTATAAACACAACAGTTTATATAATACCCTATATACATGCACAGGTAACGTTGACTAATTCGATCTAAATCCCTTCTTTTCCTCTCCATCATCGCGTTTGAAGTATAACAGATGCATTATATAATATCGCCGTGGAATTTTTATTATCATTATATACGCACACAATAATATGAAATAACGAGTGTAATGGTGATCGATCAAAAAACCATTCACCACCCCCACCCAATCGCACCCCCCCCCCCCCCAGATAACTTCTGCTTCACCCATCGGTCGGCGCGGGGTTGTCTATAACATATATATATATATATATATAGATGCAGTCGTAAATACTTACGAACCGGCGACGCCGATGACGATATCCGTCAGTCTGTCAGCCCGTCTGTCGTCCGTACACTAAACGGTATAAAGGTCCAGAAATAAGTCCGTCGACCGTGCGATAAATGTACGAGTGAACATAATATTATATTGTATATACTTTTAAGTTGTACGAAACTAAATATTATATTATATAACGTTACGACTATGGTAAGTGATGTGTGTGATTCGACACAAAATGGGTTGAGACGGCGGGCGGACGGGCGGACGGACGGACGAGATGTGTTTCTCCGCCGCCGCCGTGTCCCGTGATATAAATTCCGTCGAAAAAATAATAATAACAAATCTGGGCAGGTAACCGTTAATTATTATCATACGCTCGGATCGTGCTCTTTCAAAGAAAATATCGTTATATTACTATATATATATATATATATGTCTCACTGCAGGAATATTATTGTAGGAACGAAAATAATTATACGTCCCACGTGTCCACGCGTTCGTGCATGTGCATACGACGAACTGCGACGACGTAAATTATGGGATATATCTGTGCGCGATCGCCGTAAACACCGTACCAACTATGTGTATATAGAGACGATTTTGATCGCGGGAAACTCGGAGCAAACAGATGACAGGGCAACGGACACCTTCATTACGAATCGGCTATTATATATATTATATCGGTCTGGATTCCACAGAGCACAGCGTATAATATTATACACGGTCGTTTTAAGTATTTTTTTCGTGTACACAATCGCCCGCTCATCATATTATGTACCTATATATATATATATATATATGTATGTATTATTATACGCGCGTCGTCGTCGTCGTCGTTGCATCGCGACCGAAAGATTTTTAAAGAAAATATAATATAAAATACGAAATTTTAAGCTCGTTTATCACCGTCATCGGTTTTACCAATATATTATAGGTATAATAAAGTATAGTACGTGATATTATATAGAAACGCGACTACTATATAATACAAGCGTAGTAAGAGAGAGAAAAAAAATCAATTGTATAAATTAAATACCGTCGAGCATTTTTCTTCAAAAACATATTTCAATTCCAAACGAAATGCGTACACACACAACGTCGGACGCAATTTAACGAACGGAATTGTTACAAGAGAATTGGTTGTCGTACACGTTATGACCAGCTGCTACTCATGGAATGCCGTGTTGTATATACAAACGGCTGCAGAGTATATAGACGGATACAAAAACCATTATCACACAATGAGAACAAGCTACACAAAAGTATACCCGCTGCGTTCCCCCGATCGAAATATTTGTCAAAAAAGTAACATCGATTACCATAATAAACGATCATAACAACGATGAAAATAGAAATGATATGATCATAATGTACTTCATCAAACACACACATGCGTATCTAAACCGATAAAATACGCGGACCGGAAGCTGGTCAAAGCGTCGACGGACGGACATATTATATATACATGTACGTGAAGAAAACGTTTTTACAGCTTAAAAAATTGTACGTAAAAGTGTAAACACTCGACCCAATTGAAACCTCTCTGATTGAGTCGTATGTTTACCTACCTATAGATATTGAGTTATTGAATTACGAGAAGCCTGAGCAAACTACAAAACGTATTAAATTTCCTCGAACCGCGCTGCGGTGTACGCAAAATGCTCTTTTCTCAATAGCTGTCTGTCACTCGCTCTGTCTCCCTCCCTATCTCTTTCTCACTCACAATGTCTCTCTTTTACACACCCGTCGTTTCTTCCGTCAGTGCGCGCTTAGCATATAATATGTACGTAGTAATAAAATTATGATTATTAATGTTATACGGCAGATGTGATACGCGTTCGGAACGAATGACCGGCACGTCGTCGTCCCACATTTGAATATATTTCATCTCGTGAAAAAAGAATGGTGTGATTAGAATGGCTTGTTAGTGTGGGGCCCGGAGCGATAATTAAACGGATTCATTTATATATTTATTATAATAGTAATAATAATACCTAATAATAATAATATGATCGAATGACTTTTGTGTCCAACTCGTTTTCTCTCAACGCTGCATATAATACGAAAAACCTTTTTGCAGTGCTCGCTTATTATAACGTATACAGAGCCATACAGAGTAATTTAATACCAGTCCGTACGTATATATTTCACGCGCCGCCTCTTCGATTTCGAACCGTTCAAAATTAGCTTTCGTGTTGATTTACGACGAATTGTCAAAATCCTACCGCGCACACAATATATAATACTAATATATAGGTAATATATATATAATAATAGCATGACCGCAACAATGATGTTTGGAAACAGCGTTGCGGTGAGTACGATTATAAATCGCGTGATGATGATGATAATAATAATAATCATAGTAATTCGTTATTATATAATTATTATTATTATTATATTATTTAATATCGGACTCGGACGACTATTATAATATGCAATGTCAGAAAACCCGGGACAGACACAGACGCAACTGGTTGTGCGCGTACTTCAGAGCAGCTAAGAGCTTCTCGTCTGCTGTCGTATCTTCGTGGTCGGACGGTTTTCTTTCCGGAAACTAAACTAAATGGACTATGAATAACACATGGTCTTCTTATATGTCAAAATAATGTCCTCTTTATATTATGTTAAACTTGTGGATCAAACACCTATAGGTACAGGCGGAATATCGCAAGTAAGTACCTACATATCATATAGGAAATCGAAGAATGTAAATATTCTACACCTTATATATGTAGCGCTAAGACCTTAGTCATAGGTACCTAAGAAAAACTAAATTATATAATTTAATTTAAAAAAAAATTAATCGCTTCGCTCGGAATCTAAAACCATATAATAGCCTAATCAAAATACAATACATTATAAATTCCAATTGTGGATAATATGGTGGCTTATGCAGGAAAAGATATTAGATCAATAAGGAAAAAAAATATTGATTTATTTTAATTTATTACTTTGACGTGGTGGTGTGTATTAGTAGATTCTCGTCACTTTGTATTTTGTATTCAATTCATTCTCCGACAAAGTAACTTAAGTAGGTAGTTAAACGTTTTCAACAAATGACAACCCCATCACTACACCAAAATGAAAAAAGTTAAATTTCAAAAAATTATTTTCATTAGTGCTCTATACCATGGCCACCCTCTTCCCCCGCCCGGGAACCCTGCAATGTCTCCGCGACCCGCTTCAAATGTTCGACGATGCGGTGGCGGTGCGGCGCGCGCGGCGGAGACACTTGTACCCGACGCACTTGCCCCGCGCGCGCGAACCCACGGTAGCTCAGCACATACCGAGACATCCGAGTGCGCGTTGTCACACGCGCGCGCGTGCGTGCGTCTACGTGCATGTGTGTTATAATAATTTTAATTGGAAACGTGAAGAGAGACGACGTGTGTGAGTATACTATATTGTGGGTACGCCGCGTGCCCCGATCACCCATCGAAGTACGGTGTGGCAAAAGTGCGGGCGGGGGGGGGGGGCGGATGTTCGCCGCGCACACTCGCACGCAGCGTTAATCACGGTGCGTATACGCGCGCATAATGCGTTCGTTGCACGCAGCGGTTCCGGTCGGCAGCAGCGGCGGTGGCGGTCACATAGGCGGCGGCGAGGTGCGCGCCTTTTGGCCACGCCTAAAACGCGATCCGCCTCTTTTCGCGGCCGACGGGGGCAAAAAAGGGGTAGAAAAAAAAAGAATATTAAAACGGGGAAAGGAAAAAAAAATTCTCTTTAGTTTCGTGCATATAATAATGTACCTACACGCTCGCCTCCGCCGCGAGTGCATTATGCACCGGTGCACAGCGCACGCAGTATACGCGCATGCGTGCAACACACATATACCTATTGTTATAATATAGGTTTATGGGACGCCGCGAACTGAAAAGACGGACTGCATTAGGCCGGATTCACATCTACGTCGTGTGTCGTGTAGCACGAGGGCATGATAATTATATTATATGGTTACAATTGGTAACCAATATTGGTTTAGAAGTTGAGCTGTAGTTAATTCTTGTTATTCTCGGTTGCAACTTGGTTATTATACATGATATCAAAAAGTAACGTCCACTCACAATAGGCTTCGATCGACACGACGTAGCTGTGAACGGTATACCATAATCGTGTGCAGTGTATGTCATGTACGTATATACTATACATATAGGTATTATACTTTTAAACCGTGCAACACACACCTGAGCGAGCGAAACGTACATTTTGTAATGGTATATAAATTATGTGTGTGCAGTGCGAGGAAATAGGACAAAAAAATGTATAAAAAACATGGTCGAGATAAAATTATTCGCGCGCGTATGATGCGCAGTAATATTTATTTTTTTTACACAAAACGCGTGAACTAAAAGAATGGCGATGGAGGAGAATTTAAGAACGCGTCAGTCGACGACACCCGCGTACGATATAATATAATATTATTGTATATACACGGCCGTTGCGTGCGTATATATTATAGTACCAACACAATATTATATTATATGATTTAGCCCGTCCGTTAAAACCGGTTTTCTGGTTCGCAGGGACGATTATGTTACCCGGTCTGAAAGGTGTAATACGCGACGGCAGCACAAGAGCAGCGACTATAATATATGGTCTATAACATGTCATTATAATATTATATAACGGGCTCAACGAAAACTGTAAGGTTCGCACCGGTCGCGTCGCCTCCGCGGGGGTGGATGGAGGTCACTACACGGTGCTGCTGCCGCTGGACTATGCGATAATACAATACCGGTAGACGGACACACACGTTAGGATTTATGTTCTTTTTGATCCCCACCCCCGCTCGCATTATTCATGCCGACCTTGTACCGCGAAAAAAAGTCGGAATTGTTGAACAAAACGTTTTATTTGAATTATATATATACGCTGTGCGGGGTTTTTCGAGCACCTGCGGCCCAGGGCGTTGGCAGATAGGAGGAGGTTTCCGTCGGGCGAGTATATTATTGTTACCAATATACAGTTGTCGCCGCCGTCTCTTTACGCGCGACAAATTTTTCGTACCAACTCGTATATGACAATACATCTTTACCCACATACTCATATTATATACACAACAATAAAATATCATAATAATATAATACTGCTACGCCAACCGAGCGGTAAACGTTACAGTTCTCGAACGCACATACAAAAAAACACAAAAGCATCATCATGGTCCATCGTAAATATAATACGCGCCGCCGGGAACTCCAACTTGTTTATTATTGATGAACCTGGTGATTTCCTCGAAGGATAATCGAGCGGTGTGGAAGTATGCCTATATGTGCAGCGTGTTTACTAAAATGTGAAAAGCGAGAGTTGAATTAATTAAATGTGTTTGAGTGTATAGGGACACGGACTTTTTTTAATGAACGCAAACTATACACATTATAAACGAATTCGGAATTGAACAAATACCACTGTTTTCCGAAGCAATTTGTAAACATATAGGTACACATAGTGTAATGACCGAAGACGCACGACGTGTAAATTAGAAAATATTTAAATGGTAATCGTGATTTTTCAGAAAACTGTACGCTTCTAAAACACCGACAGTGCCCGGAAATAGGATATATAGTATAAGTGGACGTTTCTTTTTATATCATAAATCATATATTTAGTTCCCGCGAGTTAAAACGGAAAATCAAATCGGAAATTGGAATTCTGTTTAACACATAATAACAATCGTAAACCGTAACCCTATTTTTGTATTTTTATCGCAGCCTATCGTCGGATAATATGGAAATTGCGCTGTCGTTAAAAAATCACCCCGCTTTGTGAATAGTGTATAATATATCTTAGTTTATAGTGTTTTTATTTTCAGAGATTTGTTTTAGGTAAATAAACATACACAACCAAACGTTTTAATGTATTCAAAGTTTTTGACGAAACTTTCCAGGGATTACCTTAAAGCACTAGAGCAAATACTGACAAATAAAATACATCCCATGGCCGCGCGTCCTCCGTAACGAAACCACCCCAGAAACCGCCTTCGCGAAATCGCCACATGTAACATCACTTAACGTAATTAATTTCGCGCTCGCCCTCGGAATAAAATGTTTCATATAATTCGATTTTATTTCCCCGTCCGCTTTTCCCCGCTCGATCAGCTGATCGTGCTCGCTACGACAGCCACACTGCAACATCGCGACATCAAAAACCCTAACATCGTCGTTTTCTTCTTCTCGGTTTCCGTTCGTAACGCTTCAAATTTTTTGCCCAACGTTTCCACGTTTCCATAATAAGTACCTATATACAAACATTATTACAGTTTATTTCCATGTCCGGAGTGTACGCGAACGTCCGCCGCGGTTAATGGTGCAGGGTCCTCGAATACATCTTCCCTGTCCACGCGCGTCGGTTGACAAAACGAGACCGATCGTTAAAGATTATACATTGTTGTTGCTCAGCGCGTTATTGTGTATGTCTAGAACTATATATATTATAATACTATACAAAGCGAAGTACGACTTTAAATGGTCAATTATTCGTTAATATTAAGCTCGGTACGCTACACGGAGCCGAGAGAAGAGCACGCCGTACACACGGGCAGCAGCTAATAATTATTACCACGGTTTTATCTTAAGTATCTTTATTTTTCATTTTCATCACAAGTTTCCCTCTCAACCCTCCTATTCCTCCCGTCACACCACTAATTAAAGGGTTCCGACCTAAATGCATCCATGCCTCGAAAAAAAAAACAAACCGGCCGTGACTTGTCAGAAACCCGAAATCCCGAGCGAAAAGAATAAAGAACAGACACAAAATGTGAGTTATCTATAAACAGCCGGATATCCGAAGATCATTTTGTATAGGTATATTATACACGGAGAAGGACTATATATATGAACCGACATACCTGTGTTGTCAGAAGTTAATTTTATTTAATGATGATGTATTTTGTATAAGCCAAACTATATACTATATATACCTACACAGTACACATAAAGTGCAAATTAAGCCCTGAACCTCCTACCAATAGCATCAAAGCTCAGTCAATTTTAATCGGTAACTCAGTTTATAAATCCGACTCCTTACTATAGGTACAACAATTTACCACTAAATACCAATATAACCTCCGGAAGGAATTTATTCATTATTTATATACATATATTCTATATATTTATGTTTATTTTATTTCAAATCTTATTTAAAAAAAAAAAAAATGTTATTTACTATTATTAGTCATTTTTTAATCATCTGTATATATCTTAATATTATTATCTACATTATCTAATGCAATGTATGATGGCCATAGTAGCCACGGATTGTTCTTAACAAAAAAAAAAAGAAGTTATATTCCTTGCAGGTTTTAAAGGTACACGTAGGTAGTATTTGCGCTTCATAAGACGAGAAGAAAAATACAACAAAACACAAACGATCAATTTCGGTCCAATGCCACCACCACTGCACGTTTAATACATATATATATATATATATATAAATATATATTGTATTTAGATAACTTTTGGTGTTTTTGTTGACCGCTACGGTCGTCGATCAGAGCTGCACAGCAAATGACTGCAGAAGACAATCTGAAATTCTATCGTGTACGTACGTTTTACTATGGTGGCACAGAAGGCTCGTCTCATTCCAATTTCCAAAACAACTCGAGTCGGTAAAATATTTTAAAGGTTTCTCACAAGTAATCACATTAATGGACGCAATCCGTTAAATGCGACGAAGTATAAAAGTCATGCGGCCGCCGTATAAAACGTAATTAACTGCGTATTAAAACGTTCGAAATGTGGTTAAATATCGTCGAGCGTTTTAAGTTCCGGCTAAATTATATTTACCTAACGAAGTTTACATTTTGATGAGTACTTTCCAGGATGACGACTTGGACGTTTTCAAAGCAATGGCAAGCGGGTCAATGAAATTAATTTATTTTAAAAACCAACCCAGACAGAGAGCCGACGGATAAAAATTCAATTTTATTGCTAGGGCTACGACCACCGTAGGCACTCATGACTATATATATATATAATATCTTTAAGCAAATGAAAATACTGAGAAGCGTTAAGTTTTCTTAAGTTAACCCAAATTTTCGTGACACTTTTGGGAACTAATTATTACGTAAATTATATTGTGTCCATAATAACGAGTACGTATATATGATACATAGTACCTATATAATATAAATCCTATACCTATTATTGGTACCAACCTGAGAGTGTACTTAAGAGTAAATAATTCGTCAGTCATTAATAATCACTAATTGAGGCGATGTCGACCTACACCATGAGTCATGCCGTAGAAAAAAATATCCTGTATTAAACGAAGAAAATCGTCCAAAGTCTCGTCCAAAGTTGATTAAGTATATCTATATAGGCTATATTAAATGGAATCTAAGGCAACTGAAAAAAAAACACATTTTGATTTTTCATTAGTAATGTTTTTAAGTTGTTTATTGTAGTTTGATATTTTAAAACGTGAAAATATGGGCCAAGTGTTCTTAATAATATGTTTTATACTGTGGGTTTCATTATGATTTGTTTAATAGACGATTGATATTGATACGAAAAATTAATTGTCGGAGAATATGTTGTGATGATAGGCAACCGAAAAGTACATGCGATTCATATGTAATGCATTTAAAGCTAACTGCTAAATTGTTGAGTATTTTAATTATAATATATAATTCGATATCGAAATATGTAGAACATCAATCATTGTAATCTATTATTTTGTTAAAAATGTCTTTAATCACTAATTAAAAATATTGATACCTGTTATATATTTTCTTTTTATTATTAAAAATAAAAAATGCTGTACCCTAGATATTATTATTAAACAATAATGGTGATTATGAAAGGATACGATAATAATTAATCTTGATCCCCAGCGATAAAATGTTTTCGAAAAAAAATAATTTTTATAGTATAATAGGTATATATAGTATATTTTTATGACGTCCAATTAATAATAATAATGCAACCATTCCGTGAGAAACTCGCCGTGACGGAAATATTAGGGCGTAACTCCCTCCGAGAGGATTACCGCAAGATATAAAACATCCCAGGAGCCGAAAATCCCACTTACAAAGGGGTCAACAATTAATAAAATTTAAAAATTTAACTAACCCCGTATACAAAAGATGTTTTAAAAATAAACATGTATTTAAAAATAGTTAACTTTTCTTTGAAAGACTATATTTTTCACAATATTTTTCCAAATAATTATTAATTACGATCTACAGTGAACATAACAATGGATGGATGAAACGACGGTCGGATATGGGTTAATGGCCGTATACATTTTTCATCGCCCTCATGAACGTGGTAGTATACGAATGACATGGCGAATGTAAAAAATCGATATTTTCTCAATTAATATTTGTCATGCATTGGGAATTTTGAATACAATTTGGGACCGGAAAACGTTAATTTAATACTCTGACATGACCACGTATTCGAACAGTTCTGAGAAAAGCGTTCATAACGTGTCCCTCCGTCACATTCGACATTTTCGCCAACTATGCAAAATCCGACTACTACGAAATATGAATACCTTCCTATACATAACAAATCGTTATGTCTGCCCCGTTTTTTTTCTGATTCTATTTAAACCTCTGCAGGTCACTGCAGCGCCACCGCCATGACAGATTAAAAAAAAAAAACTATCGATAATCCGAATCGGGCACTGTACATATTATTATGATTATTATTATTTCGGAGACCACCAACATGGTTCGTACATACGCGACACGTTTTCGATTATAATATTTGTAATATCATATTATTATTATTATTATACCCACTCGCATTGCATGATGCCACCGAATGACGCGCCGTTACACACTATTTTAAATCAAACAAACCTATCGTGGTCCATATTGTTATATACCTATGTATAAAGACTACATTATAATGGTCGAAACGACTGTTTATAGCCGAGAGTAGATTATATACGTATACGCCTACCGTCGCAACCGACAAACACTTGGAGCTATGTATTTAAAATATATATATACAACACGCATTATACGCGGGAAGGTACACAGAGGACCTATCCATAATGTTGTTCGTTTGACGTCCTCGTAAAAGATAAAGTAGAAAAATAGAGAGAGAGAAATAATAACACTATATATAATACAATGTGTGAGTGTGTTTGTGTGTAACGCACTCAACAGTTTATTCATTATATTACATAATATATATATATATATGTATATAGGCGTATCTAAATACATGTGTGGATATACCGGGTGTGTGGGGCTAAGCTATATAAAGAGTTTATGTATACCACAACCTGGGCACAGGTATGCAGCTGGTATGCTGGGGCGCAGGGGTAGAGGTTACCCGAGGTCAGACGGTCGCGTGTGCGTGAGAGTTTGTGTGTATGTGCGCGCGTGAGAGAGGAAGACAAAACTACTGCTTGTGACTACTCTACGACGACGACGACTATTGCCGCGACACAGCGATATGTGCACGCAGGCCCAAAACAGACAAAACCGTCCAAATGGCAGTACGGCGAGGGCACGTAGAAGTCAAAAACGTATACGCAGAAAACAAATAGGTTTTTTTTTTCACTCTTGTCCGAACATTTGTAGTTTTTATGATAGCTTATACTCGCTGCAACGACAATGGTCGACATACCGTATAGTAGCACGAATCGTCGCCACAAGGACGTACTTTGGGGGATTTGGGCGGCCAAGCCCCAGACTACTAGAAATAATTTATAAAAGCATACCTAAAATTATCTATAAAAGTATGTTTAATTTATACGAACAGTCAAAAATGTTGAAAGTAAACAAAAATATTACTTATTTATTCATTTATTTCCTTCTTATTATAACTTAACATCTGTAAGAATTTAAAAAAAAATCAACCCAATTCTCCGAACAAAAATTGTACACCTTTGTGTCGTAAAGACTACTGCAGAAAACGCAGTAATTGTTTACATTTATTATTTTATTTTAATATAATAATTCTATCCTTTGTACGACGTCTGCGTCATTATTTTTATGTGATTTCGCGTGTATTATAGATATCAAAAACGCATAGGAAATGATGGTGAAAACGATAGTGGACGAAATAACGGAAGCGGTCTGTTGTGTTGAAAAAATTCTGCACATATGCCACTATGAAATAAAAGCGTCATTAAAATTATATCACACTGTAACCGTCGACAATCTAGTTCCTGTGAGTTAAACAAATATTTTTATAAACCGTACGCCACTCTGTATTGTCGTATCGTTATACGTTTCCGTCCCGCTATCGACGAGATTGAAAAATAAAATACACGTTCGACACAACGCTGCCCGTTGTCCCCTCGAGACGAGTTACGCTACGTGATTTGTATAGTTTGCGAAGGCAGTAGGTACACATTATATACCTGCAGCAGATTTCTGGCACGTTTCAATGTTTTCTCATTTCTGACACCATCGGCAAGTATATACGTTTTTATATATATGTAAATCGGTTCGGCGGAAGACTTGACGAAGTGACGACGAGTTGAACATCTTAGATTTTATTTTATATTTTTACATACGCATAATGCAGTTTATGCGATTTCGTTGAAAACGTGATTCGAAAACGATGGTTTGATATAAGCGATTTTCTCAAGAAATTTTGAAATATTGAAGAAAACTCGAACAACAAAAAAATATATATAATATATAATATTACAACGAATAAATCAAGCATAAGACAAAAACTTATTTAAACGGCATTAAATGTGTGCAGTGTCAATGAATATTAATTATTCAGTAACTTTTTTTAAGACTGGATTACAAATGTCAACGTTATATTCGTGTGTGTTTAGATAATAAGCTTCAACATATTGACACTATTTAGCTAGGTGTTGATAGACCGCTGAAATTCTCATTATTTAATCACTGGCTATTAATAATCTATTAATTAAAGATTTAAAAACACAAATGCCATACATTTTATCATTGATAATATGAGTCATATATACATACCAACATAGTACACAAAACCAACAGAAATAGTATAACAGTATTTATTTTTTAAATTTATTTGTACTAATCAGTACTGTTAAATATAATGGTGATATTATGACAATTATTATTTATTATATTAGACGAGTCTACAAATACACGACAGGTAACTATGAATAATGAACAATATATTTTTCATAGACAACAATATGTAGGTATAGGTACACTTTTTGAAGTATTGATCGTGTAAATATACATATTATGCTTGGTACTTGTAGGAAGTGATTGTTTTCAAACAGTTTATTTAGTTTGATCCGGTGTTGAGTAGGTAAATAAATGTACGCCAGTCAAAGTGAGTATATTATTTAAATCATTTATTTTTTATTTTTTTATTGCCGTTAACTATTCGAAAATTGGTAAATGTAAACGAAACGATTTATCACAAAACGGAAAGCAATCTTTCTTCAATATACACTCTAAAAAACAGTGACTAACAAAATCCTTGATATTGTGTTTTCTTACTTAAAAACGGAAATAATTTCGAAGAATAATGATAATTAAAAAAAAAAACGACAAGAAACGACAAACTAAATATATTTTTAAGACACGCTAAAGACTGGTATACTCGGTATAAAGACAGAAATTAATGTGAAGGTGTCTCCAGACGATTTGTTCATTGTCCATAATTTCTTCTAATGTCCTACACTAACGTCTGTAAACACGTTTTTTTTTTAAGTTAATATTTATTATAAACGATTATTTTTTTTTCATTCTATTGCCCACATCCCTTTTTGTTTATCTCTATTTTAGTATTTTTAATAGTCATGAACACTCGAATGGTACGGATACAAGTTCATATATATATATTTAAAAACCAATAATGGTATCGGTATTTAAATTGTATTTCGAGTAATTAACAATTTGAAAAATGTATAATGTGTGGACAGCCGTATTATACGACCAGCAATATATGTACCGAGACCAATTTTAAACACTTCATAACACTCGGCTATTATCTTAATTAATAATAAAAGAAAAAACCGATGATTTTAATTACTGTTGACAGCTAATCTCATATCAGTGGGTCATTATTATTTTATCATCGTGGCGTATAATATACCACATTACTACTATTATATACTAATAATACTACTACTACTACTACTACTACTACTACTACTACAACTACACTATGCTGCTAAACTGACTTATACAAAATGTCCAGTGCCGTTTAATTTGAATATAAACTACAGCGTGTTAACGAAGGAAAAATTACAGCTAAAAGTTATAAATATGGATGTATTTTTACGTCGACGATTGTAATAATTGTGATCATTATTTATTTCATTGTCCATTAATCTTTAAGTAATTCAATGCATTATTACCAAACGGACTAGGAGAGCACGATCAAGGAAATTCAACAAATGTAATTGTTTTACAAAGTTATTATAATATTTTTTAGCAAGACGTATCTGACGCCGGAAACGAGAGTTTAAAAAATAATTTACATTTATTTGAGAAAATATGCATAAAAGAAATTCTTTGTTCTGACGGAAAATAAATATAAAATGCATAATAAATTACTTGTTCCATTGGTTTTATTTTTTTATATTTTTTATCTAAAAATAAAATATTATTTATACTTATATTTTGAATACATATAAAGTAAAACATTGGAGTAAAAAAAAAAACAAATTGACGAACCACGTTCGTAATTATTAATACAGAAAAAAAATCATTTTCCTTTATACAGTTAGTGATTTTAATATTCGTTCGTGTTTTCTCTCACAAAGTAGGTACAATAACATCATTAAGACTTCGAAATGTCAATGTGACGATGGGAAAATTCTTGTCGGTCCAAAAATATTATACATAGACTCTATCGCCTAATCCACTTTAATTACTAATTAGTCATAATGGGGTTCACCATTATCTAGACGATGTATACATCAATGTATACAATATTATTTTGTACTACTAAATAGGAGGTAGACATATCATAAAATCAAATCAACGATCTCCCCGGAGTAGCAGTAAGTACCGTACCATAGAACACCAAATATAATATGTATTTTTATAAAACCGTATTAAAAAAAAAAAAAATACTAAACAAACGTTTCAAATTCCCTAACTTAAACGACGAAATTCTAAAAATGTGTAAGTACGAAGAATTCGTTATAATGGCATATAAGGCCCGGAGGTGGACACCGGAGGTATTTTTTATTTTCAGGAAAAAAAAACACTGCGCTTGCGTATTGTGTCGACCGCGCAACACCATATTGCATAATACAGTATAATGGGTACTGCGCGTATAATATAATATATTATATTATGTACCTTCGTTATAATTCACTATAATATACGATGCTTGCATTTCAGAGTTTGTCCTGGCGCAGTATAAAAAACGGTGCCTGAGTGTAAAAAAAAGAAAAAGAAATGACGGCAACGCGTTTGTGTATTCGCGAAGAATTTTTCCGGATGATCCTTTTTTCGTTTCGATCGGTATCATTCATTCCTATGTTGATACCATTTTTTAAGAGATATGTTCTCGCTGGCAGTTGATATACAATATGCATAACACGGATCCCCGGGAATATTGTTGCGTCTACTATAGTGTGTTCAATTCCGGAGTAACGCACCCAAAGGTGACATGATGGAACGATGAATGACGATGGTATCACACCCGCCGTACAACATAAAGATTTCGCATGCATAATATGTATATATATATATATAATAATAAATTATTCGGATCGCAAAAGAAAACCAAACATAAGCCATGTGTGTGTATAGGTCGGAGGCATTTCTCGCAAGAGCTGTCCGTACCGGCGAGTAGGGATAGCTGGCCATAGAGGAGAAAAAGGGATCGTCATCGTCGATGGTTCGATACTTTTGCCCCATAGCAGCCGACCGATCCCTACCACCATCACTGCGTGCCCAAGTCGGCCCACACACCCCCAACGAGACTCGAGTGTATCGTCCCCGTGGAGAACGTCACGAACAGGCGGCAGACGCTAAAAAACGTGCATGGGAGATCGACAGTGTTATCACCTATATATTATTATTTACATTAGTACCGATCACAACCCCCTCCCCCCCACTCGAACACCTTCGCGCTCGTACACCTGCACTACCCGATCACCCACTATACACCGGTGTTGCGGATGACGCGTAAAATAATAATTATAATATTACATTTTTCTCCACGACCACCATAAGATTATAGTTTACACGTGTATGTGAAAAACGTTGACCAAGACCCACACTGAAACAGTATAATATAATGATGTGTGGTATATTGTTCGAATTGCCAATGTCATTGATAAATTTCAAAATAACCGAACGCCAGACGTGGACCTACCGCCAGGTTTGTCTCGACCGCTGTCCTGTTATCTTACGCGTTAATAACAATATAATATTATAATATCACAAAATATGAGTACCTATAAAATAATATATTATATTAGGTAAAGGTACTATATTTGAGCGGTTATCTGCAGCGGCCTACGGATGACATAGTGTCTAATTACTTTATTAAATTTTATAGTTTTGTTTTATATAGACTAAAATGTTGTCTTGAATTTATTTGTTATTTTTAATTTTATTATCATCACTAATTGTCTACTTAGTTTTCATATTGTGCCAATTCTTATGTAATGTTTTACTTTTGTTAAAGGGCTTTGGCCCGTTGATTTTATATAAATAAATAAATGATCCTCGCTAATAGAAGCGCGAGAGAATGACAAACTATAATACCTATACGGCTATACAGTACAGTTGTAACTTTAAGTGCCTACTAGATAGGTATATATGTATATATACCCAATATGATGATATAGGTTATTGGTTTTATTTTATTACCCGTTTTATTATTTTACCCATCATTTTTGACAACGAAAACTAAATTAAATCTAAGCCGTCTATTAAGATAGTGGTTGGAGGTGTAACTACGTTGCACAATATTAATAGACGATTGTTTGCATGTCGTTTTAACTAGCATGTTTTAAATTTATATAATACAAACTAACTGATTATAAATATTGTTTGAGTGTTAATTAAAAAAAAACATGCAACAATGAGTAGCGTGTATTAGAGAATAAAAGAAAATAAATCGATGATCAAAACTGTATAAATATTATACGTAGATACTTAATGTTTATTGTATTTTGTAGGAAAAAAACCGTTATAACGACAGGCGACAATATTATGTATACGTAGTAAACACACAATAAAATGAATAACTGCTATAATCAATTAATACTAAGACTAAAATTTCTTCAAGACGAATTTATCTAGGCAGCGGATTAATAGATTTTAGACTATGAACTATGAAGGATTTAATCCGGATTTAATCCGGGTTACATTATTTTATACGAATAAAAACACTATCAATGTTATGCAGAATACTTGCAAATTTTTTTAAATCGTTCGCAATGGAAAATATTCACTCGACTTGAGTTATTTTGAAATAGAACTTATTTAATATTTATACGAAATCAATAATCACAGTTGATATTCAACATATAGTATTATGTTTTCAATAAAAGTCATAATTTAATTACAATGATTTATATTATTATCCTAATTGAACAAGCATAAATTAACAATAATGTAAGATAGTGAATAATATACAAGCCTAAAAAGCAAACAAAATCTTTAATCTAAGAAAAAAAACAGAATGAAAACAGCAGTAAAATTTTATAAGCGTTATCGTCTTTAATGAGTATTGACATGTAAATATTATAAATTTGAAAAATAGTCTGCGTTTTCGTAACGTGGCGAACAATCGAATTTCATAGAAACATTAATCGTTTGGTGTATTTCAACAATAATAATAATAATAATAACCGAGAATAAAAAAAAAAACGTAAATAATTAAAAATTTTCAACGAGATAAATGTTCAATATATTATTGGTATAATATAATGTTAACTACCATAATATATTTATATGCATAAATATATTATGCAGGTATTGCAAGACACGTGCATTACGTCTTATGGCAATTTTTTCGGTAAATTTTCTCACGGAACTTCCCGAACATGGGACGTATAAATCACGGTCGTCTTATCAAATGCTATAGATCCATTATGCTTGCCCGGGGTTGGGCGGGGGTACGAGAAGAGGTTACGAGATAAAAATGAAAAAAAAAAGTGGAGAGGAAAAAAAACCTCTCCGTTTGTTTCCCCTGCTCGCGGGTCGGGAGAACTCTTTATACAGCGTTGCAGAGCGCGTCCGGAGGAATCATGAACATTCATCAAATTCCCAAGGTTAACACACACACACACACGGACAAACTCCCTCCGTTCGGACACACGCGGACGGATCGAAACCGGTTACTACTACGGTCGGGGCCCCCGAGAAGAGAATATTATTATCGGTTGGAAAAAAAAAAATAATAAATGTATATAATAATATTAAAATCAGTTTCACTAGGCAGGTAGTTTATTTCTTTATATATTTTTATATCAAAAAATTAAAATAACATTCACTTTTGTCATCCCCATCCCCGCGACCCGCACTCCAAAGGGTGTACACCACATGTCGTTACGCGTGGAGACAAGTGGCTGCAGGGAACGGCGAAAATCGCTGAAACAAAAACTGAACTCGCGGCCCGTCGAAGAGAGAGAAGAAAAAACACGCGTCGTCGTCTGTTGTGGCAGACGTGTGTCTATTGTGTGTGGCCACGGTAACCATGTATTAACATATTATTATTATTGTGTGTCTTGAAAAATATTGTTAAATAATATGATTTATCGAGAAGTTTTTTTTTTAATGTGGCAAATTGGCCGACTCGTGTACACATTTATAAACCGCCTTACAAGTTATTATGTGGACTTCTATTCGCCGCGAATCCAACTGCAGGCAGTCGGCCGATATATCATTCTAACAACCGTATTAAAATTTCTCAGATTTCATTTCGTTTTTTTCACGGGTACAAATCTGGCAAAACGATGACTTACGTCGAGTTCGTTATCATAGCAATAACTCGATAGTCGACAGAAAATTAGCAATAAACGCAAAGTTATCGTTTATTATTATCATTATATTTTCAAGAGGTTTTTAATAACACTAAAAATCGTGTCGCGTTGGACAGCTACCACATATATGTCATTCATCACGATTTGGACGACGACAAAGAAAATAGTATCCATTACGTCATATTCTTGTAGGTATATGTAGTATTTACCTAGAGCCTGCAAGTGGTGCTGTGCGTTCAGAAAAAAAAATATACATAGGTATGTACATATTTAAAGAACGGACAGGATGACTAGAATGCTGTTTTCCAAGTAATGCATTTAGCCACGATAACCACGTTCCGATTAATGACTCGTTTGGTATGGCATTGAACGGAAATAAGAATCAATATTTGGATCTCGGGGTTCCCGAATGAAATTCGAAGAAAAATACTGCCGTTTTGGATTGCCAACTTTCTCGGTATTTAAGAACCGACGACAATAATTGACTACAAGCAAACGTGATATATTCCAGTTAAGAATTTAACGGAGGCGCCCCCGACCACCGAAGTCGACGCCGAAAATTAAGCGCTTCGCCGCGGTAGTCGCACGTTAAAGTCGTCGGGCATCCGTCAATTCAAAATGCTTTTCGACCAATGAAAAATGACCGTCGGATCGAACGACTGGCATTAAAATACACACTCGTGTCACCCTACGACCCACGCCGAGTGCAGTAATTAATAATATCATCAAATAATATATTATTATTATTATTATTATTATTACTTTTAGCGGATTCTCTTTCGTCTATACACACCTACGTTTTATGATTTTACTGGCCGTTTCGACGTGCCCGATATGACGCGGAAATAAATCGACAAAAAAAATCGTTGTAGCCCCCTTGATGGTACCTATTATTATATTTTTATATCCAGGAAACACGGACTATTAGACGCGCCGCCGTCGATGGAACGTGAGCGACGGGAGGAGAGGACCTACCGCCCTGACCCATAGCTCACTACTACTCCTCTCTTCTCGTCAAGTTCAATGTTTCTTTCATCACGGATATTTCCATCACGTCTGTCACTGCTCATTATCGAAACAAGTTTTCGTCCCGCGGGGGGAACCACACACTCACACACACACACATTAAAAATAGGTAGGTAGATAAAAAATTATAATTTTTTTCCTTCTATTACGCGTACCTACTACACACACACACTACTGATGTCGTGTTTCTCACGAGAAACGCGACGAAACAATACGAAATCGACTGGACATTAACACGTCCGAGACGATTAAATAATAACAATAATAATAACAATAACAATACTAATAATACCACAACAAGCGACACAAATTCCAATTAGGTATTGTTATAATATATTAATAATATAAGCGATAATAGGTAATACATAATAATAAATTGACAATAATTCATGGTAAAAAGAGCGATAATATTACATTATATTTAAAAACCGACGGTCCGAAACAACTACAGTGTACCCAGTGCAAAAATACACCTAAATAAATACATCAGTGTTTTTGTCCAAAGTCAATAACAATACATACGTATATTATATATATACTGGGGTACACGCGCGTTCGGTGCGGTCTATTTTGTCGCCGGAGGATGGTTGGCGTACGGTGATGGGTAAGGCTTGAATGTGTGTGTGTGGGGGGGGGGGGGTGAGGGTAGGCAGTCTTAGCGTCAGCCGGTACTCACATTGAGTTCGACGTGTTCCAGTGCACGGTGAACGACTTGGTGCAATCGCTGACGGTGGACAGCAGGACCGTCTCGAAGCATATGAGCAGGACCAGCGTGAGGCACGACGTGATCTTGGTGCACGATACGCCGCGCATGGTCGACGACGTGGGCCGTCGGCCGGCGGCCGCGGACGGCGGCGAGAAGAATCGCAGGCAGCCCGGAAGCCCCGGGAACCCGAACAGGTTGTCGAACAAAACCATGGTTGGGCGGTTGGTGACGCGACGGCGGAGGTCGGTTGGTTAGGCCGGCGGCCGATGTTATACCGCGGTGGTCGGCGCAACAAAAAGTGCTGTCGTCGAGACGACGGCTATACGGACGACCAGGCACGCCGGGCCCGAGAGGTGCTCTCCCCGGTCGATTGTCCCCTGAGCGTGTCTGCGGCGGACGGAATTACTGCACGCGTTACGGCGCTCGGGTGCCGTTAACAGCTCGTCGGCACGGCGGCGGCCGCGACGTGGTCACGTCGGTCGTGCGCGGCTGCGGCGTTGACCCACGGCCGGAGCATAGTGTTTCCCGAAATGTGCAAAATAATAATGTATGTCGTGCGTGCGCGTTTCTCGTCCGATCGGCGGTGGCTGTGCGGGGCGCGAACAGAAACGAGAATCGAACGGACAGATAATATGTTATATCGCGTTATGGAAAACTAGAGGACTTTTTAATTTGCCGAGTGAAAAAATTCTATATGAAAACAAACCAAAAATCTACTAAAAACCAAAGACGATACTACGGCGGACGGACGCGCGAATGTAAAGCGCGGGCACAGACACACAAACGGTACGGCCGACGATACGATACTGACGGCGGTTCGACGAGTGTCGACGGCGAAAACGTTCTCGCGGTGAACGCTGCACGCGCAACGGTCCGGCAACGCCGCGTGCCCAACACGGCGGCGGCGTCCCCTCACCCCCCTCCCCCGCACCAACACCCCGGCCGTCACCGACGCTCCTGCCGCCGACGCTTCTCCCGGCACCCCACGGCACAACGACGATACTCGCGGCGATACCGGCGCTGTCTGACGGCCAACGACCGACGCGCCATCTCCACGACGGCTACGTTTTATCGTTGTGTTGTTGTTATAACGATGTGCCTACACCGCGTCACCGTAGCTGTAGTCCGGAGCATCGCTGGAGTCGAAATAATAATATCGCGTTCAACTTGTGAGTAGCCGAAAGGACGTGACACGAACATTTACGTGAAAAACACCCTTTGTATACACTCGTACCAGCGAGATTTCGTTTACAAGTATGTAATGCTATTACTTCGACAACGGAAAGTTTTGTAATGTTCACCGAATCGAACTCGACGTAATACCTGGTAAACAAATTAGGACCAAATAGGTATTTATGTAGCGGTCAAACTATCCTAACATTAAATTACGTTATGCCGAGAGCAAATTGTGTGACGTGTTTCGTCAAACTTTTCGATAATATTTAATAGATAAGTGCATTATTTTGTCTTGATGTAAAACTCCTGGACCGTTGGTTATCATGACAGAGAGAACATTAATAAGTTGTTACGCAGCACAACTGTGACGTCATAAATTCGATCGTACGATGTCCAACATTTCTGTCCCGACATGCGAGCCGACAATATCGTAGAAAATCTCTGGGCTGCACAGAGCAATGCGACGCGAAAAGATTATATTTTAAATAGAGAACAACAATTAATAGGACGTCAGATCCTCGTGAGAAGTCTTATAATCTCACAAAAATATACATAAACAAAAAATTATAATTTACAAGTACCTATAAGTACAATATGGTTAATCAACGATCGCCAAAATCATTTTTGTGCTGTTATTTTTGATATTTGAGTTAAATAAAATTGATTGAATAATATGTTAAATTTTAAGGTAAAAAAACAATAGTATTAAGATATTTTAATTCTTAGGCAGATTTGATGAGCATGTAATCATGTAGTACTAGTACAATATTACTATAATTATAATATTATGCTCGTAACTCGCTCAAACATTAAATATCGTAATAATCAAATGTTACGAAACCATATAATGTTGGTAACACGCCATCTAAGAGTAAAGTAAGAGTTACTTATTATTACAAATATAATCGAGTCACTTCCGACTCCGATAAGTTATTGAACTTCTACGATTTTCTTATCATGTTAATATTATATTGTATTACCTGAGAAATTTGTTTTCATAATGAATATACCTATTGGGTGCAGTAAGTCAGGGAACAGATTATTATTATTTTTTTTTTGGGTTGATGACTCCAAAACACAGTCATTCCAGTGGTCATTATTTTTCCGAGCAGTTCTTAAAAATGTAAATTCTTACGGACATTTTTTCGAAGTGTATGCTTGCAAGTCATCGCCACCGTCTGTTGTCCGATTGTTCATGTTTAGTGTGTCATTTTTGGCACAAGCCTT
This sequence comes from Diuraphis noxia, assembly GCF_037042655.1. Classification (NCBI taxonomy): domain Eukaryota; kingdom Metazoa; phylum Arthropoda; class Insecta; order Hemiptera; family Aphididae; genus Diuraphis; species Diuraphis noxia. Next base: position 90,325,169 of record NW_028301711.1, on the reverse strand, counting down.
TTATTCCACAATAATGTATGGTTCCACAACTTATTATACGTGTTATAACTTATACATTTTGCGAGTCTTGACTGAAGGACCAATAAAGGTGGCATTCTTGGTGGTGATTGGATGTTGGGGTGAAATTGCTACCCTGATATTATTCCAGTGGATAACCACAAAAAATGGTGCGCATAGTGGCAAAAGAAAAATTATTGTTCAAGAGTATACAATTCAATAATATTATGTTTTACATATATCAATGCCAGTTTATCCAATTCGTATTATTACTATATATTTTAAAATTGGTTAATTAAATGTTCAAATATGAATTTGTTTCATTTGTATAAAATAAGTTTAATTTTTTTTAAATTTAAATTTATTAAATTTATATTTGAAATTGTATTATTTTTTATTTAAAATTAATTTAGGCCTGAGCGTTTGACTTGTTTAAGCTAAAATGCCTTTGTGATTTTATTATTAAAATGTGAACCAATGAGCAAATTTTATACTCTTCTACAATATTATAAAATGTAAAATGACTAACGAAGTTCCCATAATTTGAGTGGTTTTCTGAGGTAAATAATAAATCATGCTAAATTTCTGCATATAGGTCTTATATGTATATAGTAAAATTAATCGATATTCTGATCTACGCTAAGTAATCGACCAAAAAAAAAAACGCGTTGGGTTCAAAATATTACATTGTAACCATAAGTGACATTTGAACACGGCTCTAGAATATACTATTTAAAAAAAAATCTAATATTGCAATATTTATCGACCTAATTCCGATGGAATGTTTGTTATCGATGTATGTTATATTATTTGAAATAATATATTATATTATATATACTATACTATCTATGATACATGCGATACGGCTCCCCCCCACTACTCTTACTCCAGATGTGATTATATTAATCGTACAATTCATCTATAAACCGATTTGTGTACTTACATATTGTTTTTGTCTCTCGAAAATCGTCTGTAATTTTAACATAATTATCCCATAGGTTATGTACGCGTGATCCTATCGCGACGGTTGTAGAATAATACGCGTGGGCACGAACTGCAGTTTATCGAGAGTAACAATATAATATGATCCGCGCCGTGTTCAATAGGTTGGTTAAATATAATATATAATATACATGGGTACAATGAGAATATTATTTTTCTGTTCGAGATCGTATCTACTATCTGGTGCCGGTATTGTGAAATTTAATATTCTGAAATTAGTGGGTAACGAACTAACGAATAATTATATAAATAATTTTATCCATTTCGTCAATAATTATCTTCAAGCAAATCGGTAAAAAAAAATTCAAATTGGTTAGTTCCTTAAGACATGTTGTGAGGTTCTTTCCCAACCAAATAGGTACACAAGCGCCCAACATAATATCACCGTACCTACACGTAATAGGTACCTATAACGTATGTTATTATAATAATTAATTTTTATTTATTCGCTTTTAATTGTTATTTCTACCTAGGCATTAGATCGAAAACGATAATCTCATATCAGACATATCAATTTTAATTTTCATGAAATAAAAGTTCAAAAACTGAAGTTTCATAGCGAGAGAATGTGCTTCAAGATTTAAATATTTATTTTATTAATAAATTATAATACACAGACATGACGAAATACTATAGGTCCAAACATGTTAAGTTTTGAAAACAACTGATGGATTTGCAGAAATTAAAACTCTGATACTTTTTGAACTGTTATGTTGTTAAAATATTATTTATAAAATAATAGGTTTCTCAAATATATGTGTAAAAAAAGGAGAATAATCTGAGGGGGTTTTAATGTTTTTTTTTTTTTTTTTTGTTAATATTACTTTTATTGACTTTCCTATTATGTAGCAATAGTAAAAACAAAAATATTTAAAACATTTTAATGGTTTGAATTTATAGCAGGTACCTACATTACTTATTAACCATTAGCTAATGCTAATATAAGTGCATTCTAAATTTTAATTTTAACGATGCAATTTAATTTTGAACTCGTATTATGAAGAAGTGAATTTTATTGAATTTATTTAATTACAGAAGAATGACATTGAATATATTTTTACGCATAGGCACAACTGATAACTATTTGCAGACATCAAATTTCATCGTAATCATGTGTATGGATATGACTATCGGGCTATATGAATATAATGTAAATGCTGTAGATAGTTCATAGTACGTTCCAACTACATTCGAATGGAGCACTTTAATGGATTTAATAGGTTTATGCTGATAAATAACATTCATCACCCAAGGGTTATGAATTATTTTGTCATTGATTATATACACATATAAAATATATTTACTTATGACCTGTGTCAAAATATATACGATAGATAAGAATTAATGAAATATAATAAGAAATAAACAGAAACTTTGCAATGTTTGAAGGAAGACGCTAAATGGAATTTTAATGAAAATTTTACATAAATATTATATTTAGTTATAAACTATTAAGATGATAAAGTGGTTGACTCGTAAATTCACAGACAATATAAGGTATATCCGAAATTCGAAGACACTATTTATTGTTGTATCAAAACGCTAGTTACTATTCGATTATATTTATTATTATAATATTAACGCAACAATTACAAATTTTTGTGTATCATAAATATGTTAACGAAACATACATTAAATTCTGACCGTCGGTTTTATTTCTTTTATTTTTCAAACACTCCAATGAATATTATTAAAATTAACATACATGTTATTAATAGTTATACCTGACTTAACACCTATACATTTCAAATATACGGTGATACCTAATTGTAAATATGTTTTGGATTTGTAATGCAAAATGATTTACTAATACTTAATAGTAATGATAATATTTTACGAGAATGCGCAGACACTAAATGTAAATGTAAATTTTGTTTTCACGCCTTTGCTATGACATTAAATTTTGTAATTTAATTGAATTCATTGTTTTTTACCTGTGAAATTATGGAGGCGTGTAGTCCACCTTTCGCTACACTAATACAAAATCAATAATATTATGATCAATAATAATAATTCGTTAGTGTTATACGCCACGCATATAATGGGCTGTGGCTTTTTATTATTATTCCAAGATTTATATGTCTCTGCATACCCGCCGGCAAACTTTAATGTTACACTACTGCGCACGAGTATATTTTTAAACACATAGCATATTATACAACAAGTATTTATGTTGGTAATGTATTTATATATAACATGCACGGCTTCAATTGCTGCGGAATTTGTCGGGGCAAATGATACTAATTAATTAAACAGTGTAAGTATATTATTATTGTACAAACAACCATTTGGTCATTAGCATTCAATAACAAAGCGAACATAGGCCTCGGAAACTCGGCGACCGAAAGGTTTGCCCGGTAGCAAGTGAAATTAGTGTTTAAGTAATAATAACAATATTTTATGATAGTAATATTATAATATCATTACACCTATACACAGCGCAAATTATGTATACAATTAATCGCGTTGTAATTTAAATACCAAGTGCAGTCACTAATAGTGAGTTGACCCGTGTACCTATATACATTATTATTTATTATATAAAAACGGACGTTTTTATATTATACAGAAAAAATAAAATAAATGTTTCGATGTCTTATATATATATATATATTGTATATATATTATATACGTTTAGTGGACACGTTGTTATATATTATGTAGGTATGTACGCGTGCACCGTGGCGCGTTTGTGTATATACGAGCGAGCGAGATGAATGATGACGATTCTCAAGGTTTTCGAGCAATACCTAATAATCTGGTTTTTTTTTTTAAATTCAAAGTGAGGTTTATAGGTATGTACCATATACCCTTACACGACGAATACGGTTCACAGAAAACGGACACTGCGCTGCAGCAGGAGTGTCGTACATATTATATACAAAACCTGCAACAAACGAAAGACGCGTGTCTAAATAATATGTCATATGTGTCTACATATTATATTATATTATTATACACAATAATAATAATAATAATAATAATAATAGTAATAGTAATAATAACGAACATTTCGTTTTGTTATTACTTGTTATAGTTGTTAAATATCTACACCATATAGTACTGCGATTACGATACTAAACACACAAACACAAGACGACTATTGTGTATATTATCATTATATACCTACAATACTTGGTATATTATTATTATGATTCGCATCATGGACGTGTTGTGATGAAGAAAACCGTTTGGTATCTGAACAAACAATAATACACGAGTCTGCGAGTTCAGCTCATCGTTGTTTTTACTGCAGCACATTATATTCGTATAAAACTAGACGCGCACGCTGTTCGCAGAGTTTTTTGTTATTTGTTTTGTCTGTGCCAGGGGACGCACTCGGCTCGCTGTTTTTCATTATTGTTTTTGAAATTCTCTACCATACACGCGTTCGTTCAAATCATTTGCCGCACGGGTGTATTACATCTACCCACAGAAGTCAAGAAGTACACAATATACGTATATTATTGCTTATTATATCTATTATATACCTATTATATTATTATAATGTATAGGAGGCATCCTCGATCGTCCGTATCGACCACGCGTGGAAATAAACGGTAAGTACCCATAATGGGCCGTTTTGAAAAAATCCATATTATTATAAACTCACGATATTGTTTTGTTTTTTTTTTTTTTCGAAAATACTCGAGTCGTTAAGCCGTCGGCGTTATAGGTATTTAATGTCACAATGTTCACCGTCCAATATATCGTCGACTCTCTCCCCGTTACACAGCACGAACCTCGTCGACCGCAATAAAATTAGAATACCTACGACGACAACTAATATAAATCGGTCAATTAACTGGATAATGAACCAAACCTTTACTAACCGTATTAATCGACGTAGGTATAGACCGGAGATCCATGTAAGACAAGCTAAATTTATTCGTACGACTTTCTTAAACGATATATCAATGTATACCTATAGTTAATACCGCGGCTACCAGCTACTATGATAATATGACGACAATAATATTATATATATTTTATTATGATCAGTGATAATTTTGTTAAACCTACTATGTGGAAGTCAGTTGTTTTTTTTTCTCGAGAAATTAACATATAAATGGCATGATTATTACAACTATTACAAATCCCCTGTTTATGTTAATTAATAAGTGAAATAGCAAAAATGCACTATGGTTTGAAAAGCGGTGTGCCTGACGTTCAATAATATAATAATTGCCAAAAATGAAACAATTCAAATACCGTAATACCTAGCTACCCAAAAGTGGAACAGGCGAGATAATAATTGAGTTCCATAAGTTGATATAATATATCGTAAGTGTAATATATATATATATATATAGGTACGCAAGTAAATGCAATCAAACGAAACGATGATGGTTGTACACAACGTATTTACATGATATTATTATCAATAAGTTTAATTCCGAACCGTTTGTAATTAAAAACTAAAATATATTATGTGCAGTTTGTACTGTATGTACTATTTTTTTTTTTACCTTCTAATAAAAATAAATTAATTTTTTAATTTTTATAACTGAATCGAATATTCTTTTATACAAATATCAGAGTAATAAGTTACTGATTTGTACGATAATATACTTTTTGAAAAAATAGTGCACAGAGAAATCTCATCGATACCTTTCGAATGACATATATTCTAGACGCTCACTGAACTGAAAGGTTACTTTAGGATATATTAATCAAAAAGATATTTTATAATTAAATTTGTTTACTTGGCGTGTACTAATTTCGCGTGATTTTTATGATTCTTGTGACTATCTTATAAGACACAAAATGGAATACAATTTACAAAGTGAAGTTTTTTTTAGTTTTTTTTTAGGTATATATAGGTAATTTAAAAATGTATAATTATATTTTAATAATAGGTACACCTATACTAATCTAATATCTGTTTATATTCTATGTTTGTTTTCAAAAAATATTTTTATTATTCAATAATAATTATATTACTATAGTAATATTTTATGGTTAAAATCGTGATAAAAGCACTTGGTTATAATTATCCAATACCTAATAAAAAATATATGTATAAATATATATTTTTGACAATGAAAACAAGATGTATTATATGATATGTTATTTAGCATGTCTACATAATTACATTTAATATTTTATGGTATAAACGTGAAGAAAATAATATTAGTGCCATCAGATAATATTTAAATAGTTAATTACTAATAGTATTATTATTGATTAAATGTATCGTATATATTATGGTATTATATTTTATTTTTAAAAGAGATAATATTATATTTACAAAAAAACTAATTTGTATTGAACAATATAATATAAATATCAGGACAGCAATAATCTGATTTGATTGATGATATAATTATTGATTTTGCGTAGTTGAATTTCGTAACTTAATATATTTAATTAAAACAAATCGCATATCATAAATACTTAACAATTAAATATAGATATATAGCATATCATTTTATTATTATAATAATAAGTGATTTTATAATTTACGCTTGTGTTAAAATATATTAAAATGTAGTTCATCAGCCCATGACGGCCATGATGGTATATAATTAAATAAATATTAATAATATTAAAGGTTGATAGAATTAATGCGCTAGGTTTAAATAATTGTGTATACAGTAAAATTATGTTAAACAATAGCACTTTAACGATAGTTGATCTAATTATCTTATACTTTACGAATAATTTCATTACCACCCGTTCAAATCAACAGCGTTATTGTGCTTCGTATATGTATCACACTAAAGTTGTATATAATATACATATATATGTATATACATATATAACTGCATGTACAAGGTGATTCACCAATCACGCTCATCCCTTATTCAATAATGCGGTTGTCCAAAATCTGATTCCTGGAATTTTAAAATATACTTAAAGACTATTTTTTAAAAATCCTTGAAATTTCTTCTACTATATACGTAGCTAAGGAGTGTCCTGTTGAGACAAAATTTTGTTTTTTAAATGAGAACCCTCTTTTCTATTTAACATTATTTAATGGATATAATTTTTCTATAGATTTCGACGTACCTATACATATCATCGGAATCAAAACTCGTACGAATAATTTTACTCTTGTGTACTAAGGGGGCTATAGATCCACGAATAGTGGGCCAAGCTATCTTATAAGATATGTATATGTAATGATTTGAAAATTTTAGTGGTTCACATAAATCGATTAATATAATCCAATAGCTGATAAATAACCGTTCGAATTGTGAATCAGGTACCTACATCAAAATGTTCGATGTAAAACAAGAGTTTCTCATTGAAAAATGGAAGTTTGTATCGCCACAGATTACCTATAATCATTGATTAGTAAAAACCAAAATATCAACAATTTGTACAATTTGTCTATGAGTGTATACAAGAATTTCAAAAATTACAATTTGAATTAATTTATTACAAAAAGATAAAAGTCAGCATGTCGGGTGAATAATTCTGTATAATACCTATACCTCGTATACCGTGTGTTCACCAATTCACTGCTATTGTTACAATGTGTTAGAAGCCTTGTATTAAATTTTCAAGATTTTCTACCGAATAGATAAATTTTTATCGATATTTATAGAAAAAAAAAAACTAAGAAGGTTGAAAAATTAAAACGTCAGTAAACAGCTCAAAACAAATCTAAATATTTTGAAAATTTTATCAAATATAGAAAATTCTTATATAAACATTCAGTGAAAATTTGAAGTATCTGCGGTCTTTGTTTTAGAGTTACACCAAAATAAGGAAATTGCTAAAAGTGAAAATCCAATGTTGTAAAAATTTAAATTTCAAATGATCATAAAAATTTAATTTGAATCTCCGGTGGATTATTTGTGATAAAGATTGAAAAACTTGCAAAGAATCTTGTATTGTAGAATATTTTTTATGAATTTCTAGCTTAAAATATTTTGTGAATTTTTGTGATTTTTACGTATTTTGTCAAAATTCAAATTTTTAATGCTTATAAAAAAAATTGTGACTATGAATTTCGTTTATTTTTCAACTGCTATTGTAGCAATATGTTAAGAGCCTTGTATTAAATTTTCAAGCTGTTCTGCCTAACAAATACATTTTTATCGATATTAATTAAAAGAAAACTAATAATAAACAAAAATTTCAAATGCCTATGAATAGTTCAACTTAAGTCGAACATTTTTGAAAATTGCATGGTGGATAGAATATACTTATACAAACATTTGGTGAAAATTTCATGTATCTATGGTCATTTGTTTTAAAGTGACATCAAAAACCAAAATCGATTTTGCCGAAAAATGAGTGAAATTTTTAGTTTGTTTTTCTCGATTATTTAGAAAAGTATTAAGAATTTTTCTTTCTTAAAAATCTAAGCACTTTTACTGCCCCAAAATGTGATGACAGACACAAAAAAAAAACAACATACATCATGGTAAAGTCAATACATTCATCGCTTCGCTCAGAATCTAAAATGTAGTATTATTTATTAAAATTTGAATGGCTCTCATTCAGTCAATTTTGGTTTTAGAGTCATGGTTAATTGGTCAAAATGACTTAAAAAAATTCAGTCTATCCAAATTTGGTGTCAAAATACTGGTTGCTATTAAAAAAAAATAATAAGCAGCGTTGCTCATGCACGTACCGTGAGGGTTAAACATTTGAAATTTATCTGAAAATGAGTATTTATATACCACTAGCTTGTAAAAAAATTCCGAGAAATTCCTTGTTCCCTAAATTGGTGAACACGCGGTATACAGAGTGTTCCGTGAGGATTTACCCATTGTGATATCTCCCGAAATAATGGTGATATCGAAATTATGGTTTTGTAATAAGACTCACAGGGATAAGAACTAAAATTATTTCATATCTTAATTTATTTTAATGTTTTGGTAAAAAAGTTAAAAAATATATTTTTTATTTAATTATTTCAAAACAAATTAAAAATAGCCATTTTGTTGAGTTTATTTTTCTGAAAATTAATATTTTATTTAGTTTCGAGAAAAATTGCGAATTATTTTACACTGCAATGCTATCAAGCATGTGTAGCGCCGCGCCGCGCGCATCCCCATTCGGCCGGCCAAATACTTTTCGTGTTCCTAATAAGTAGGTAGTTATAAATTTATAATCATATTTTATTTCTTCAAAACTAGAAAATATATTAAAAATCAGGAAATTAATGAAAATAAAATTTTGAAACGTCAATATTTTCAGAAAAATAAACTCTACAAAATGGCTATCTTTAATTTGTTTTGAAATAATTAAAAAAATATATATATTTTTTAACTTTTTAACCCAAACATTAAAATAATTTTAAAAATGAAATAATTTTAGTTCTTATCCCTGTGAATCTATTATTATAAAACCAGAATTTCGATATCTCCATTACCATTTCGTTAGATATCGCAATGGGTAAATCCTCGCGGGACACCCTGTATAATATGTACCTACTATACCTATAGACAGGTAGGTTATCTAACAGTCGTCTCGCTTTCCTTTACATAGAATGTGTTTATATGAGCACGCTCATTATTTCATCCCACGTATTTATAGGTTCTTTATTGTTCACGCGGTCGTAGTATAAAGATTGTTCGCATGCAGGGTATACCTTACGCTCTACCACGGTATAGGTATTGAGCTCCTGTCTCGCCGTCATACAATCATTGTCTAAACGGTATACAACAACGGTGTAAATAATAGCATGATACAATATTATAATATAGGTGTGGCTGCACCTGCAATATCGAAAAACACATCGAACGCTGCAAGTTCAAACTCGACATGATCGGCCATTTATATTGTACAGCAGAATCGGCCTCAATACTAAAAGTAATTCATCTAATTCAAGATCTCTTCGCATACCGTCTGACTATCATATTATTTTCATACGCTTTATCTCTCTCTCTTTCTCTCTCTCCCTCTCTCTCTCTCTCTCTCTCTCTCTCTCTCTCTCTCTCTATATATATATATATATATATATATATATATATAATTTTCTATCTCAGTTCTTTGCAGCGCTATGAATAAATGAACAACAGTAGCAAATATATACACCACGATATTTTAGGTATTAAAATATACAAGTTAAAAATCTCGTACTAAAAATCGATATCAACAAAGAAATATTAATAAGTTATGTACGCTAGATAACGATATGTACCATTATGTGACATCGAAGGTGACGAAAAAATAGATGGAACGGCAAAAAGCGCACTAACACATTATCTCACCATTTTCGATTTACAATACGATTCAAAAGTGGTATGTATTCTATTGCGGTATTCTATAACAAAATAAAATACAACTAAAACTGGCAAGTTCATTTTAACTCGCAACACACTAAATAAAATAAAATCAGATGTCTCAAAATGGACACAGACACTTAAGAAATTTCAAGGAATTTCAAGGTAGTATTATATAACGATCGGGTTATACACATCAGCTTCATCCAAATCATTCACTCAGATGGCAGTTTCGTTATAGACAAAAAAAACCTATACTATGTAACTTTCATACAGAGTTCGCTATAGGCAATGGCGTTTATACGAAAACCTTAAAATAAAGTTCAACCTTCCGGAACAAATATCTTCAGCTGTCAACTCTCATCCCGATTTTATCAAAATCAATTTCTTCACCACCTCAAACAAATCATGATACTAAGTTGTTTTTAAAGTATTGATGAACACAAACAGTTAGAAAATAAAACGATGAGGTCAATCAATATGCGGATGATAAACGTTATTTTAGTTATGGTAATACCGTATTCAATTAAATATTTGTATTTTATTAATGTGTTTGTGTGTATGGCCTACATATAGTTGGTATCAGTATTCATCTGGATTAAAATACTAATAAGCCGATAAGCGCAAATTTTTAATAAGTAATATTATTTCTACCGTGCTTATAAGTTCAATATATTTGTGACAAGATTAATTTTCATTTTTAATGATAGTTAACAGCCAATATATATCCACAACTCGCAACGCTGAAACCAACTTTATTAAATGCGAATTTCATAAAAATTGTATGACAGAATAATGTATCCATCAGCTATGAACTTAAATCATCTTCATTTGATATGGCCTTACATTTTTGTTTAAATAAAATAAAATATGTTCAAATTGTGGCCCGTGATAATGTATTTACATTTTTTGGTGCATTAGATCAAAAAGATTGCCGATCTACGTGTTAAACAATAGTATTATTAATAATACGACATAGATTCACAACAATATATTATAGAAAATTTGATCATATTTACAGTGAGTTATATGAATGAAATATATTATGTTGGTTTGATAATTAAATATATTTTCAGTGAATTATAGAAATATAAGATTATTGTCAAACCAACGTAGACTGTAGGCTTTGCAGGAACCGTCATGTTTCTTTTCTTTAAGTGTTGTGTTTACAAATTTAAATATATGCAGCCTACAATTAAAACTAGATTTTTAAGTGCTAATACCATCAGACAGTTCACGAAGATGAGGTCATCACTTATACTAAATCAAATATCTTATTACTGCATTGTTTTTATAGGATGTTGTAGAGGGTTAAATGTATAAATTCTCTAATATATGCAAAATCATGAATTACAATATATTGAGGTATATCGCGGCAATATCGAGCAAGACTAAATATTTACTGTCGTATTTAGAGGACGTTATTATACCACGGATTTCAAGGGTTCGGTACATATAAACAATTTGAATGACACTTTAATAAAAATACAATATATTTAAATACTTACTAAAAGTAACTTCAAGTGGTCGATGTAAGTACCATGGATACATACTGTTTCGTAAAAATAGTGATTTCACAAATTATTTGAAAAGTATACCTATGCATATATTTTTATCTAAATTGTGCAATATTATAGTACTGTAGTAATTACAGTGAAAAATCAATATTGTAAAGGTAGTGATCAGTTAAGAGGAGTATAAAGCCATCCACTATAATAGGCGTTAAGAATTTTTTTTTTTTAATACATAATAATAATTGTATATTATGTATTATATAAAAGAAAGTCATAAAAGTAAAATTTATATTTATTTATTTAATATATTTAGGTATTTAGATTTTACATAAATTGATAAATTTAATGAATGTAAAATTACCTAATAATAATAATAATAATTTTTTTTTTAATCTGTTATTCTTTTGTAATTATTGTTAATTTTACCCTAATACCTACTAAAGTTACGTGCACTTTCGTATCTAGTGTTACGTGTGATTTTGTGGGAGGTTAAGTATACAATGCTGAACAGTTTGTAGTGTTCACTGTCTACGACTACTATTGAGAGTGTTCATAATTTAGAGATTAAACAATATAATATTATATTACCTACCTAAACATGACGTGACTTTTTACCGAAAAATTCAAAAGTTTTCAATATTGAGAATTAGTCCATTTTTTAGAGGGTTATATTAATAACTGCAGAGGTTCCTCTGCACAAATAGTAATATAGGACAACATTTTAGATGTAATAAATCGATGAACTGCTAAAATTAGGTACCCTATATTTAAGAATACGTATTGTAAAATTCAGTGGAGTTTTGACAAATACTACATTTTTGCTTGACTTTTTAAAGAAAAAAAAATTAATCTCTAGCATTAAATATATAATCCATTTGGGCGAGTGAAATTATTTTTACCTTACGTCAAATAAAAATCATATCGCATAATATGATAAGTACTTACATACACATTAAAATATAGGTAGCATAACATTGTATTAGTATAGTAAAAAGTGTTGAGAAGTGTTGGGCGATGACCCATAATCGATGTACCGCCAGTTCTACCTATATAATATATATACAGGAAATATTTTCCGTTGTCGTTAGTACAATTCAACGTTGTCGAATACTCATCATCGTGGAGTCTTGTTTACCACTGTTGCTCACTATATTATCTGTTAACGAGTTCATAGGCTCGTTAGGAAGTTTAATTATTTGCTGGCACATACACTTGTACGTGCAGTTCTTGCTAGATATAAGTATGTACGTCAGTAATCGATAAAAAAGACCAAGGAAAATGAACAATTTAAAAAAAATCGAATACCTATATAAAAGAATAATAAATATAGGTATTAATTGATTATAAAAATTAAAAACTATTATTTATACACATTTACACGAAGAATATATCAAATTATTAATCATTTATCAATTAATGATGACATCATATTATAATAATTTTACAAGCGTTAGAATAAATAAATAGTATACAAATAATATTTATAAATATATCAATAAAATAAAAAATAAGAAAATGTATGTATTTTATATATGTATATCCGTCAATAGCTTTTTTTACACCTTTTTTATTGGATTTCAAAGTTTCCATTAAAAATGTGTTTAAATAATTGAAATATACTAATTAAATGAAAACACTTTAAAACTTCAATGACTGCCAATAGACTAAAATTTGTTCACTCAAATAATAGCATTAAAATATGACATGGACAATTTCCCGTAACAAAATGTTATTTTATATTTTACCAGTAGTTATATTTTATGATTAAGTATGAAAAGGTCACCTATAGGCTATAGTCGACTATAAGGGCACTATGATTCCTACTTAGGGTATTTCCAGTAATAAAAATGCATCTTACTCCATATTATACTAAACTATATTGTAATTAATATATAAAAATATACTAAGTACCTATCTAACTTAAATTGTTTAAACACAGAGAGAAAACAAATAGTGCGCCGACATCCTCTTAAATATGTCAATGTAGGAATTTTCAATGTGTCATAATTTTTTAATTTTTACAATCAACTAATATAATTTAAAATTTTTTAAAAATTGTTCTTTTGTCCCGTGTTCTTTTTTTCTAGGATTCAGGTACGTTTATAATATATTCATCGTTATTCCACGTCAGTACACTCCGCTTTGTCTTGCTCGGTTAAATGTAATAACTCAAATCGAATCTCTCGTCTACATAATTGTATCCTGCTACATTTCCTACACGAGAGCTGTGCCTATATATGGCTAAATAATATATATTAAATATATTAATATTGTGCTATACACGTGTTTTTTTGGTCCACTAATCTAACGGGTAAGCATTATACGTACAATAAATCAAAATGGTATAGAACAAATTATGGAGTACAGAACACTTTGTTTGTAATTAAAAAACCATCGATTAAATGTAATTCGTGTAGTAATGTTAATTAATAATTAAGTTATAAAAATAAATACTTTCCAAGCTGCACTATGCACGATGCAGTCATATTTACGTACAGTTGATAATATGTTGTTAAACGTTTAACAACTTCACAATAATTATTATTACATGAAGTCATTATACACAAGCAAAAAAATTGACCTCTATAAGGGCCCAGGTCGATACTTGCTGGCTGTGGACTATACCATCAATGAAACAAATGTTAAACACATGTTCATCATGCTCTTGTCCATAATTCTATAATTACTCACTGACAACTGTTCAAAAATAATAACAGTATAATCACCATTGATTAATTATACTTATTATTAGTTATTATTATTAAAATTAATCAATGTTATTACTTATTACTCTCATTAAATTTAAAGTAAGATATACTAATAACGTTTATATTACGTTTCTTTTAAATAATATAACTTAACAGGTTGAACACTTTTGTTACGTATGACGTATCACTTTAATATTTGTACTTTTGTAAAATATTTTTCAACAATAATACCACATTCAAAAAAGTATACTTATTTTTATATAATAATATACTATTATTTCAAATAAAAGTTCAAATGAAGCCTCAACCTTTCCGAATCACTCTCCGAAATACTTCAAAATCATCCCAAGGCCATAACAGACATCATCCAATTCATCACAACAGCAAACCTTCAATCCAAAATCTAGAATTAAGTTCTCTCGTTTATGTTTCTTACTGTAAATATTTAATTTAAGCTATTCATATTTTGTAAGCCCAATGGCCTATGCTGCCGAGGGCTCTTTCCTAATAAAAAAAAAAAAAAAAGTTCAAATGAGCATAATAATTATATAAATTAATATAAATTAAATGTTAGCAAAATTAAAAACAACCTACACTTATTTTTGGTAATATAAACTGAAAGTATACTAAAAAAATGTATAATCCTTAATTTTAAAATAAATAGAAATAATTGATGTGCCCATTGTGTTATATTATTCCTCGTGTTAATTATTTAAAAAAAAATATACAAAAACAATGTTGAAAAATGTCGTTATCAAAATTCCTCACGCTTTTCTAGAAAAACTTATCTTTATTCCATTGAAGTGCTTTTTTGGTTCAGACATGACCATCATATATCGCGGGCTGAGAATGAAAAGGTTCTATGTCCACTTTTTTCAAAAATCGTTTTTTTGCATTTATTTGTTTAGTTTTCAATTGTGCATCTTTTGATTCAAAAATGATGTTTTTACAATTAGTACTTAGTGAGATATAGAAAATGAAAAGGTTCTATATCATGAAAAATTACAGAATCGTGATTACAGCTGTTGCTCGATAGAACTTTGTTATTCTGATAAGTTTACATAAGTAGGAAAAGGTTGTTTCGTTATGTTATTCAATGTTGGTTAGTATTGAAAGGTTCTATCAATAATACACGATGTCGTTGATACGATAAAACAAAAATTACAATAATATCGTACAATATTTTTGTAATACTAGCCAGCCGGTATTTATAGATTTAATATTATTATAGTTAGAATTTTAAAACTATTTTTTTACTATATTGTTATCGATTTCAATTGCCGCCAATTTATGTTTATTATTTTGTTTTAATATTTGTCAAGACGATGATGTGATACCTAATGTGTTTTATTTATGTATTATTTATTTGCTCAAATTGTTAATAATTATTGTTTTTGATTAAACATTAAAATAATGTAAAAACATTATGTTATTATAATTATTCATGTTGCATGTGTCGGTAACACTGACAAGAAGAAAAATATTGTATAGCACTACAGAAAAAGAAAAAAAGTTCTATATATAACATATCATTTAGTTGGAAGAATGAAAAGGTTCTATACAGAGAACTTTTTTCTTCTTATAGGTACACTTTTTTCCCAGCTTTTTGGTTTTAATAAAATGTACGGATGTCCAATACTTAATACTCACAATATATCTGACAGTAAATGTATTAATTTATTTATTAAAATTATAGTGGTATTCATAAAATGAACAGAAAAAAAGATATTAGGTATCAAAGTTAAAAATCGCTCTGCTGAACAGTTTGATATTCTGACTTAGAACCTTTTCATTCTCAGCCCGCGATATCTATAAAATATGTATATTTAATACTTATATACATATATATTACAATACGTTCAGGTACCTACTTGATTTTTTGTAAAATAATTATATTTTGAACAAGATAGAAAGAAAGTACTAGCAAAATTGTAAGCATTAAGACTTTATAAGAATGAGTAAAAGAGCAGCAAATGAAAAAATAAAAAAATAAAAATATATCAAATTAAAAAACCCATGTTTAAAATGAAGTATACTTTATTGTTGTACCTAATAATGTTAAATGTATTTTATTTTAAAACTAATATCTTCTTAATATTAATTACCTTTAGAGACTGCCGTCAGAAGTAAACTTTTCAGTTTCTAATGTTCCTATATTATAAGAAACAATATAATATTGATACACTTTAATTAAATATAAACGTTAGTTTGTATACACTTCGTTAGTTATTGTACACAATCAGATATTTATAAGTGGAGGATAACTATAAAATATAAATTTACAAAACGAATTGTGAGTATATATTTTCGTTCTCTTATTTAAATCAGATGAATCGCACAGTATAGCTAAAAATAAGTGGTAGAAAGAAACTGTCTTTTAATGTGTTTTACATTCACGTGAGTTATTTAAAGTGATAATAATCAGTTCACTTTTTATGAAACTATGGTACTTCTTGTATGGGATTTTTTTTTGTAATTAACGATATTTATTAGTTAATTTATACTGTGGTCATAAACTCATAATAATAATATATAACACACATAATCGTATTCTATTTACAATACCTAAAATTTTACTGATGCTGTAATTGTAATACTTATATATTATTATGTACAAAAATTAAAGATAGATAGACTTTGAATTCATGTTTTAAAGTACACTGGAAATGAATGTAAATCATAATACTTATTACAATTTCATTAAATACATTCATTTAGACTATTTAAAATGTTTATCTTATTATTTTTTCACTTACGCATTTAAGTTGTAGATACTTAAAATATATATAAAAAAATTAATAGTTTTCAATATGTTTAAGTTATTTAATATGTTATAATTTACAGTTATGGGTATTTACAGTTTTAAGATAAATATGTGAAAATTGTAGATAGTTGGCCAAATTTTCCATCCATCGGGCCGTAGGAGTGACACGACAGCGTAGTGGCGTTATTTAAATTTGAATTTTAAATTTTAAAAATAAATTCACCAATAGTTTATGATAATAAAATGTTTTTTTTAAAGTTTTATGAATAACCTTAGTTTTGGTTTTCCCTGCGCGATGCTAGCATACAATTTATTAATTCAGACGAAAATATGGCAATATGGTACCTGTAAAATATAGAGCCATCTGACATTTCACAGAATAATTTTTATTAGTTTGATATTATTATAACTTATAAGTAACTTATCAGCAGGGAGCGGATGTTTATGCATTTATCATATTTTTTAATAACATCTAAATCAATGTGGAGTAAGATATGAATTTGTTTCATCATCTAAGAATTCAAATTTACCAATTTGATTTTGTATATTTTTACATATTTGTTCGATTTTTATTTAATCCATCATATTTTTTAATCCATCATGTTTTTAGTGCATATTTGAGGTTTTTCATGATAATATACTAATATAGTAATATATTAACGGACTCGACAAGCGTAATTAATAGTTTAAAATGTCCCGTCGGCGGCGGCGGGAATAGTGATTATTTCGATTTCTGAGCCTTATCGCCTGATCGACATTGTCCCGCGACAAAAAATTAACATAAAACATCGTTATCGCCGGAGTCGGTATCGAACAATTTTGTTAATTGAAATTGTGTTGCGTTTCAGTTGTGTTCAAGTTTCGTTTTCGTCCAAAGTGTATCTATACGGTATACAGTTTTATACCTATTAAATACTTAAAAATGCCGAAAATTAATTCCAAATCGTCGAGACTTCGTAATTTTGTTTCTGAATTTAAATTTTTTACTACCAATGGAATTGTTTTATATTGTATATTGTGCGATAATGCGATATTTCAGTAGACGGCGATCGACGTTTTTTAGTATTTCAGCATAAAATTCCAAAAATAATCATTGTCAACAATAAACAAACAATTTTTTTGATGCATATTTTTAATATACTCGAAGAATATTTTTATACTTTTTAGTGCATAATTGCATGCATATTTTTAAAATTTGTTGGAGCATAAACATCCACTCCCTACTTATCAGTAATCAATCATCATTAACATTGATAATTGTATGTTCAATTCAAAATGTACATAACGATTCACGAAATTATCACCCAAAAAAAAAAAAAATAATAAAATGTATTGAACCACCCGAAAATAAAAAAAAATAAGGTAAGAAATAACAAATCTAATTTACTAGATACCCTTTTTGAAACAATGTGATGCGGGATTTGACGTTCAAAAGTTACGTCGATTTTAAGAATTGGCAAAAGTTTTTCTGTATCAACTAACCTGTATAGGTATTGTAGATACGGATTTTTTTAGCACTATCATATCTATTTTTTACCTGCATTTAGTGACGTGGCGGGGTAAATCACTTACCACGCTCGCTGAAGCATGCAGTTTAAATAAAAAATAAAATAAAATCCTCTATAATTTTTCATGTAAAACTATCCCGAGTAAGTCACAATTGAATTTGCCATAACTTTTGAACGGTAAGTTATGTACTTATTTTCAAACGCTTTTCAATTCCCCATCCATAAAGTAACATTTAAAAATAAAGTTGGAATTACAAAATAAGATTTAAAAAAAAAATAATAATAATAATAATAAATAGGATTTAGTGGATATCAATGAAAGCAAGAATTTTATAATTAAATCCTGAGCAGAATATTCGAACATTTACGGAAGACATACAACCAACACGGGCAATATGGCTACATGGATATTATTGAAGATTTTTACTCTAATGTTAAATATAATTTACATTGTATTGGTACTTCAAAATCAAATTATATTTAATAACGGGCAAATAGTTAATGATTTTAATTGAACGTAAATATTTCTTGATAAAAAATTGGAAAATAATTTCTGTCTATTCACCCTTCACCCACTGGCCACTATATATTATTGTAGTATGTTATATATATATATATTATTTTACTATGTTTATAACACGAATAATATTTATTTTATGTTTATAATTAAAAAAAAATACCATTCTGGTTGTTGAATAGTATTTGATTTGAAAATTGAATATATGGCGAACGTAATACAAAATAATTACTAGGATGAGGTACGTTGCCTATACTAAAATAAGTATGATGTATGTGAACCTTTGTTTCTAAAATATTTTAAGTATTTTAGTTTTATTAATACATAGGTATGGTAATAATGCCTATAAATGATTACGATAACTGTTACGATTTTTTCTCCTGGCGAAACTTTGTACGAATTATATAGTATTCGAACAAATTATTACTGATTTCCTTTTTGGTGTAATAATAAGTGATCGGGTTTTGGTTCTGTTATAAATTATATTATACACTTGCGCGTGATAAATCATTACACTTAATGTTTATAAATACTCACAAACTAGTGTTGTGTTGCTATATAACGACCAAAAGCCACGTGTGGTGTGTGCGTCTGTCGCGTGTGCTTATTTTGCTTGTAAACGGGTGTTTTTGTTTTCGTGTAAAGGGCGGATTGCTTTCAAATAGGTAGATTATGATAACAATATTGCATTCGTGCTCAGTCACCTTGTTGTGGTCTGTTAAAAAAAGTAACGTCAAAATTAAAATCATAAAAGCTTTCAAGAACATAATATGTAATAGGTACTATACATAGGTATCAGGTATGTACTGTTACAGACTTAAAACAAATGTCTTCTCTTTGGTGACGACAACAAAACCTGCAGGAGAAAACTACAACTGCTTTCGCATAGATTAATTTCCCAGTATTGACCTATATACATAGTAGGTCTGCACGTCTACAGTTTTGATGCTGCATGCGCGTTTATGAAGGTATGGCACATAAACGCCTATTTCCAGTGGCGTATAATAATAAAATTAGGAATTTGTTTTTGGGACGGATATATTATTACTTTTCGCCCGCGTGTTTATGTACGCTGCGCCGCGGGGACTACGCCTCTTCCTTGCAACCCATGCGGGGCCACCCTCTGCTAAGGAGCACCGATTAGGGCAGTCATATTTTACCGTCATAATACGGATTTGTAAAACGTGTCAAATATTGATAATATATTAAGATTACGCACCATAGCGCATCATAATAAACGTGCCGTTGCACATACAATACATACACAATACATTGTACTGCATAAATAGTACGCGTATCATGTTGTACGGACTATAAACGACTGGTGCATGTGTAACACGGTGCAATAAGTGTATGCATTGACATGAAACTGCAGTGAAGTTAATTATATATATATATATATTATATCGATATCGGATGCAGCTTGAACTGCCGAGTTCTGCTAAAATATGCTTTACGCCAAATGTATAATACTAAAGTATATATATGTAATATTCGTGTAAACAATATTAATACACATAATATCATATGTATTTATATTAGCGTCTGTAAATGTATATTATAGTATATATATACGTATAGGCGAGGACGAGGAATATGCGCCTTTGAAGGATACTTGCATAATTTGACATTGATATAGCATTATAGTATATGCTATATCTCTATACTGTATAGGCATTACCTATTATAATAGGTATATAATATACTATATCATTGTTGTGCAGGTTATGCGCGTCGTAATAAACCACTACCGCGGTATGGCACATATACCGTTTGTACCTATACGAGTGGAGCATGTGAGTAATTGCACTGCAAGAGATACAATGTAGCTGCATGTATATAATATGCATATAGGCACACGGAGGGCTCACAAAATATAACATATGGTCCCGATTCCGCGAGCGATTTTCCGCCTCCACACGGCTGCTGGTAATATATACCTAAATCGTTTTCGCGTCATTGTAATGTTCCATTATTTCAGTATATACCTACATAACACAATATGCTTCGAAGTGTATATATATATATATATATATATATATGTATAATACGTGTGCGCGACGTAGTAGGTGTGTCATGTGCACAAACGACAATTATTCCATTAACAAAACCGCAGCGGTAACACGTATTCCTCCATATTATCAGTAATAGCTCGAACAAACACTAAGCTGTACCTTTATAATAAATCATATAATAATAATAATAATATACGTTAGAATAAACGTTCAAACGACGTCACGACGGAGACGGCGTAAAGGATTTTTGGAGACGAGAAAGGCGAAGCGAGTGAGAGACGATGCGATGAAGGTATAGTTGGCCGATCCGAGGGTGGGAGAAATTTAATTTAGATTAATGTATATAGCAAACGCCGCCGTTGGTAATTTAACATTGTTTTATCAAAACTAAAATGCAGCAAATCTACACCCATATTTATGATGATAAATGGTATACATAGGTTGCATGGTACATACACGCTATAATAATATATTTTACGAAATATGTATTATATTTATACAGCCCTGTTTGAACATCAAATAATTTCGATGGACCTCGTGTGCGATCTTGGCGTACAGCAATAGTACGCCAATAATATTAAAGAAAAAAATTGTGATGAGCGCGGATGAAGTGAAGCATTTTGTATCACTATATCATAATAATATAATAAAGTTGACTGTGTATATAGTATATATATATATATATATATATCATAAGTCCCGTATCACCCTTATTATTATCTTCGTCGTAAATCAATATAACATAACATAATATATCTAAATGCCGCCTTTAGTATAGGTATAGTAGATATTCGAGACATTTATTCTATTGTGTCAATGAATGGGAATACAACCTTATTTGAATCTATTGATGTGTCATGGTGCACAGAGATACTTTTCTAGTGTGACAATAAAGGACATTTGGGACATGATATATATATGTATATTAAATCTATTACATTTTTTACGCAGAGTACCTATATATATAAAAAAAAAAAAAACATTACTTTGCTTTTTTATGAAGACAGTTATTTTCTCAACATTATCAGTTTTAATTTTGTTTGTGCTGTATAAGTTTCTCATTCAATCAATTAGTTATTAATGAAAACGTAAATTAGGTATACAATACAATTTTTTATTATTAGGGAATTCACATTTTCCTTCACCAATGGTTTTTGACATTTAAAAAACTTACCAGTTTTACCCTCAACCGAATGTACCAATATTGATCTCAAGCTCAACATATTAATATCATACACATGATTACAATATCGATTAAAAAATAAATACAATATATTTATAATAATAAGTGGCATTTATGTAATTTGACAAAAAGTACCTAGTTAGCCATTATTACATCCGATATAATGTATATATTAAAGATCGTAAAACTATCAAATTTTTTCTTTTGGAAAATTGCATTGTGTCGCTTAATTTTAAAAATAATTTTAATTTTATTCTATGATTTCTTTGTATTTTAACATATTATTTACCTCTAAGTTTTATGCCAGGTGTAGTATTGTAATCGATAATAGTGTACATATAATTTATTCAAGAATGAGGGCAACGCCAACTGTTACTTTGGTCGTCGCTGTCACTGCCGGCATACGATCACAGGATATCCTGTTTCTCTATATTGTGAAAATCCCCCTGGCCGACAACACTGCTCTCCCCACCACCATAAATAGGAAAATTTGCCACCACGACCCGCAGCCTAGATTCCAGCAGCAACATATTTTGTCCAGGACCTCTGACTTGCTCTATAGTACTGTCCAAATTTTTGGAACCACAATGATGTGCTAAGTTGCACCGTATGTCCTGGTGGGCAAAGCCATAATTACGATCGAGAATGCCCACGACTATTCAAGACATTCAAAACCTCGTCGTGTCGTCTGTAACGTACATTGATTATTTACGCGGCGAACACCTTTTTTCAAAATTTATTATTATTTCGTCGCCCGAAGTTCGCAGTTTATTATTACTTATTACGTATATTCGTACATATTAATACACTATTTTTCTCTGACTCTCTCCTGTATTGCAGCGTGATGATATCTTATGTTCCAGTAACCCCATGGTTTGTAGTTTTTGGTTAAACGCCGTGTACCGTACCCAAAACCAGGTGGAACCGAGAACTATTGTTCTCTCTAACTATAACTATGTTCACTGTGTGCGCAAGAGCCAATCCGCCTTTACGCTATTTTTTTTGGCGCATCCGAGTTGGGTCCCGAGTACTATTAGGGACTAATCGCAGGTACTTACAACACTAGTTGGGTCTCGGATTTTTATAGTTACTACGCTAGTTGGGTCCTGAATTATTTTAGCTACAACATTAGTTCTTGAATATTTTTTGGTAAGTACTACACTATATTAACATTTTCCTTCCCATTTTAACAGACTTAGGAGTGTATATAATCTATTTAGACCACAGGTATGGTTAAAAATGTTTTTTACAGTTTTTTTTTTCGTTTTGTTTCTTTACCATTAAAATATAAGTTATTAGAATTTTGTTAAAAAATAAATCATTTTTGTGTAGGTAAAAATATTAAAAATGTTAAAAACCAAGTATAAAAATACATATTATATAATATAAATATAACCATAATGCTATATAGGTGTAAGTGAAAAAATATTAAAAATGTTAGGTTAGGTTTTTAACCATACCTGTGGTCTAAATAGATTATAGACAGTCCTAAGTCTGTTAAAATGGGAAGGAAAATGTTAGTATAGTGTAGTAGGTACTTACCAAAAAATATTCATTAACTAATGTTGTAGCTAAAATAATTCAGGACCCAACTAGTGTGGTAACCATAAAAATCAGGGAGTACCTAAAATAATTCGGGACTCAACTAGTGTAGCAATTTTAAATTTGGGACCCAACTAGGATGCAGCCATTTTTTTTATAAAATTATATAAGTACTTAAATTGTGTTTGCCATGTGTCACAATCTATCATTGTAATGATAAGCCCAAAATGTATTATTATTATCTGATGACCATTGTCAATTTTATTATTATGATCATTCATCAACATCATCAAAATTAAAAAAAAAAAACTAAAACTTTTCATGAAAAATTATTATATTGTTTTAATATGCGAGTTATGTCATATTGCCATGTAAAATATAATCGCCTGATTATCCATAAATCTCTCTCATTATTTAAATTATAATTGGTGTCACCTATTATTATTATGTGATATTATTTTTATGAGTTTATTTTTTATAAACAGGATAAACTTTCGGTACGAATCATGGTAAGTGTTATCCTCATTAGGACCTAGATTGGAAAACGGACGCTTGGTACGGTAAAAATAAATTGATAAAATTCCATCGTGAACACTTTGTACGGTATAAATAAACCAGAAAATATATTTTACAAGATAAAATAAAATCAAATTGCTCAAAATTTTATATCACGAATCGTAATCGCGTTTAGTGACACAGTAGATCAGTAGAACATAATCTATGTACACTGTAAAATACACCACTAAACCAAACTACAGAAACGATGAGTTATAACTTATAAATCATATTATTTTCATATTTATCATCTTTTTAAAATATTTTTATTTATGTCACAGTATGAATTATTTACAAAATGGACTAATTATAACCACGATTCGAGTGGTAAAATATTGAAGCTGAAAAACCTTGCACCAATCAATATAAAAATCCGAGCTATTAATTGTAAAAAATCAAAAAATCAAATTCTTCTGTCTGTAACTCATGAAAAGAGTTTGAACTGGATTTGAAGAAATTTCACAAAGCACGAATTTATTATAATAACCATTAGTATTATTTTTATTTATGTCTGTTATCTTGCCTGTGTTACAAATTATGTGATATGTATAATTTTTTTTCATACCTGAAATAGTATAATGGAGGTAAGTTTAGGTACTCTACTCAGTAAAACGAATATAAGGTCATTCAATTAATATAGTTGAATAACAGCGATTAATTAATATTTTTCTGAGTATCGCATATAAATATCATTGTTTACATATTCTTTGATTTTAATTAAGTTTTTAAAAATAATTAGTTTATATATTATTACTTCCATTATAATAAAAATAAAATAAATTGAATTTTTTTATTACATAACTTGATATGTAAATATGCATTTATTCTATCAACGGTTTCATTATTATTTATATTTTTGCTATACAATTTCTGAGAATATTGTGAGAGATTGCTCTTTAATATACTAAAGCCTCGTATTACTTCTAAGTTATGACATCAAATTTATTAATTTAAATAAAACAGCTGAATCCATTAAGAAAAATAAAAATTAGTTGAAAATAAAAATAAATGTATTTAATATAAAATGAGTTCTAAGTTTGTAACATGGTTTAAGTATTGTTTTTTTTAAATTGAATAGTTCATCCATTTACTCTTTAGAATATTTTAGCACAAACTCTTAACATTTATAACGTAATAATAACAATATTATAGTCTATACATATCAGCTTAGCGGTCGTACCGTCTGTATGAAGTCAAAATTATTAAAACAAATAAACTACACATTGAGTAAGTTTATATTTTATTACTGAGAACAATAAATAAAATATTTGGATTAAATAAAAACAAAATGGTTGTCGAATGGATTAATACCCTTTTAGAAATTAACCGTATATAATCATGCTAATAAATTATTAAAACATTCCATCTGCATCCCTCTGATGGTATTGTCTGGTCATCGATTAACATAAAAATTATTTATAAACAATGCCCAACATCCATTGCTATACAAACATTCAATAAAGCTACAAATTTGTTTCAAATTTAGTGTATCATTATAATATAGTATAATAAAGCCAATAATGAACTATGAACTGAGAGGGCATCATGGTCATAATATAAAACAATCAATAATTTTATGCGAGTATTTCGGTCGTATATTATAAAAAGAAAAAGGGTTGTTAATTTTCATGAAACATCCAATTTTGCGGGAACATTATCTGGTCTTCAGTACAAAATATTGTATCTTGGATATTAATTAGATTCCTGTCAGAACGCGAAAAGTTACCGTTTTATAAAAACTATAGTCTATAGTATATTAATTTGTGTGTTTTTGCGTAAAGCCACGTTCTGATTAAATCATAATAACAAAAAGTTCAAAAAAAAAAATCACTTTAATCTTTTTTTATAAAAATCTACTGGGATAACATAGAATTTATTTCCATGCATCTCTGAGACGCGTGGACTGATGGAAGCCGATAGGATACTTCATTATATTTATTCACTAACAAACAATTAACCACCGCCAATCTTGTGACTTATTTTTTTCCGCTATGGATGTGGATTGGAAGGAGCAGGACGAGGGTTAGGGAATTATCGTTGCAGTGCCCTGGACTATAGTTTTTAATAAATGGCAAACATAATGTTATAATATATTATACTCTATCATACTCTCACCATACTACGTACAATTATATAGTCAGTAAAAATGTAAATGTTCAGTGGCTATTTTATTGTAGTTATATTGCAGTTCCACATCATCGCGATCGTTCGATTAAACGTTGACAAATGATATGAAATTTGTATAATAGAAGTAAAGCTCTAGGGCACTGGGCAGTACATAAAGTGTGTCTCCAGGAGACTACTCGTATTTATATCTAATAACTGAAGAATCAAAGAGTATAAAAAAACACGGTCGGTAGAGAAATGGCCGATTGTCAGTTACACTTGAGCGGACACGAGTACAAAATATGATGTTTTTGTAACACTTAATTCTCAATGTTCAACAAATAGGTGCAGTTATTCAAATGCGATGGTTTCATAAAGTGGAATTAATAATTGAGTAGAATTTTAGATGACAGCATTTGAGAATTTCGTCAAAATGTAAATATAATAATTATAGATAACACAATTAAAAGTATTAACACATTTTAATGCTTGGTGAGTTCTAAGTATCCAATATGCGTTCTATGTAAAATATTTTGCCCATTGCGCGTTTTTAAAGTCTGACATATACATAAAAATCGATGTAATCCATTACTAAAAAATTAAATTTTTATTTTTTATTCCTGACGTGTCATTTTATAAATTGTTTTTATTATATTAATTTAAAGATATTCGTGGAAATATCTAAGCGTTATTTAATCATTGATTCGTGTAATATTAGTAATAATTCCATACATTATACAGTGTAAGAGATTTTAAAGTTTTTTTTTTTATTATTGACTCTGATTGAAGGTACTGCAACTTTATATTTATACAAATCGTTTTTTTTTAGTAAGCTAATTAATAATTTCCATTTGTCATGGATGTTGAATACATAGAAACATATAATGTTTCGCATATAATGTATTATTTTGAATTTATTTTTGCAAATAAGATGCATAATATTTATTCATAAATATAATTGTTTTGTGAATATTTTAATTTTCAGAGCATATAGGTATATGATTATATTTATATTGATATTTAAGGTAATTAATAACGATACTTAGTTCAGATATTTATTAAAATGGAACATGCAACCTAATATATTCGTGTAGTATTTTAATTTTAAACAACAATGTAATTAATACAAAATAAAATGGTAGGTATATTTATAATAATTTATCTAAAAAAATATTTTTAGCAAAAGTCCTAACCTTGTATTTATCGATCTCACGTAAAACAAACATAGAAATTAATATGTTTAATCCTATGTACGTATATGACCGCTTGCACCAGAGCTCTGGTCATACTTTTTTTTCAACCAACCTAAATAATATATTATTAGGTGTAAAAATAATTTTGAATCATATTATTTATATTATGTTTCACGACACACCGTAGGTAAACTTACAATTTACGGTTACCTTTAAGAATACTAATTTGCTTACATAAATAAATGAATTTGGTATGCAAAAGAGTGTGATTACACTGACAGCGATTGAATATTATAGGAATTAATACTTAAATTTAGGTATATTTGTTATTTTTCAAATCGATCGATCGATCATTACATTTAAACTATTATAATATTATTATTCAATACATCGGATCAGAATAATTAAAAACAGAATATGAATAAGACATTATATATTTCGGAAATTTTTCTTCGGTGGTGCTATTACAATTCCATGATAACGATTTTATCGTTTAATGCTAGTGAATTAGTATTTATCTAATCTATATGTTTGTGTATCTACACAGATTTAATTTGGTTTCCACCTCATCAAGAGTATTAATATTGTAATATTTTAATTGAACGATTATATTTCACAAAATACTCAAGTTGTAGTCATTAGTATCATTAATAGTAACGACGTCGTGTCATTTTCTTTTTTAGAGATTTATCAGATACGCAAACACATTTTTAAATAATTACTGAAATACTTATACACTATTAGAGTATCGCTATTATGTAATTTGTATGTATGTTATGCATTACATTAAAATAACTGTAAATAATATTATAATATACATTACCACTTATATATAAGCTTATGCTATAACAATATTCAGTTTTGTTGTCAATAATTGATTTACCTAAGTGTAAATATGTAATATTGTAATATGTGCATAATATAATAATAATTTATTAGTTTAGGTAGGTGCTATAATGTTGCCATGCCGCATCGGTATAGGAACGATGTTCATTTAAAAATTATAACATGCTAGAACCCATTTACTTATCAATTTACGTCTCATTAAATTTATGAAAATGATGTTGTTTTTTGATAAAATAATGGCTTTCGATTTTCCAAGTGGGTTATAATAATTCGAAATTGAAATTATTATTTTTCAATTTAAACTTGCAACCAATTTTAATGGATTTCATTAAAATATATTCTTATAATATATTGACACTTGTTTACACAAATGTTATGCCATGAACCTATAGTTTTATATAGATATACCGTATACGGGAAAAAAATAATTCTGTTTACCAGTTAATCTTCAAGGATGCAAAAACGTAAACCTGCGACTGTACGTGTCTAAAGCATATTATAGTAATAATTCGAACTGCAGCGTAGCACCTACATACATACGAGTTGTTCCGGATTTAAGATTTGATTCGATTTTACATTTGAATATTACAATACATATTTCCTAAGATACGAATTATTCCTGATTTGTGTCCAGCATTATAAAACATGATGACTTAAAAGAAGGTTAATAAAAAATATATATATATATATTTATTTTGTATATTTATTCTTTCTTGATGTTAATTTTAATAATATGTTGTTAATATTCTCAACAGAAAAAATATTTACGAATAATTTCCGTAATATGTGTGAATGCAAAAACGTTTCCCTATACAAACGTATTATTTTATGCAGAAACGCATCAACAAAATTATACCGACGATAACATAGTAGATTAGTAGCATAATAATAATATAATGTACGGTAAGTCGGTAACCACTAACCAGTTCTGGTATAACATCGCTTAATATGTAGGTACCTACGTTGTGGCGGTGTCTGAGAACCTACATCCACGCCATCATAAAACAAATCATAATATCAAATTCTAAAAATTAACTATACACGACCATCAGATATTAGGCACGATAACACAATAACGGTCAAGTGGGTACGTATAATAAGTATTAATAACACGAAAATATCGTAGTCTTATCGACTGTGGATCAGGTAATTATTATTATTATTGCGTTTTTTAAAATCTTTTTATATTTAAAAATTCAATCGAGTGTTATAAAAGTATAATTTTAAATATCTAATGCATTTATATTTATTTCGGTCGTTTTTATTGCACGTAATTGTCGAACGGTTTACCTGCTTGCCATTTTGTACCTTTATAATATATAACTACACCGTATAATAAATACAGACGGTTCAAATCGCGTTCGAGAACGAAAAACAAACAAAACTATCGACAATTTTTTTTTTCAACGGATTGGTTATACTTGTATGGAACTTAAGCTGGTTATCTAATCGAAATTGTTAATCGTTCGGGGCACATATTTTTAATATCATTCACAGGGAGATAGAAAAAAAACCCACGCAAATTTATTCTCTCTGTATCATAATATTGTTATTTGCAAAATGTTTTTCACATAACTCCGATTCGAATAACTAAGACATATATAAAGAGATTAAAAGAGATAATACAATAAATTTAATATACGAGTTTGATAAATTTAATTCATTGCTTTAATGATTCTTCTATAATTACAATGGGTGGAACGTGTTCAGTGGACACAATATTTGCGGGTGAAAAATAGATGGTCACTATAGGCATGACGTACGACACACAAATACGTTGTTCGGAGTCATAACTCGGCAAATTCCGACGAGACTGTTTACATAAAAATATACCATTGAAAACAATTATTATTTATGTTGTGCCTATAGTTAATATTTTACTCAATTTACACGTGGGCAAATATCGCAGCCATAATTTTACAACAATATCGGACAATATTTATGTGGGTATACCGTGGTATTAAAGATTTATCAATTTCGTATTGAATGTAGGTATATGCATTTATCGCCTCTTAATGGTGTAAATATTATATTAAACATCCAACATGGGAACAGTTTTATCGATTCTGTTTTCAAGAGCGCTTAAACAAATATATGAAGACTCGTACTTACAAAGAAAAAGTATCCAATAATTTGGCACGGCGGTATATACCCACTGGACATCACATAAATGGTTGCATCAAAATATAGTCGTCGGGTAACGAATTAGAATAACGAAAGACAATATTATTACATTTGAACATATTATTAGAGAATGATGATATACGACGCGACAGTAAAAGTATAGTATAAAAAATAAAAATATAGTTAATAGATACATTTCAAGAAAACCATTAAATAGGTATTACATATTGTATAAAATAAAACATGTAAGAGCTTATTCGTAATGTTATTGTAAAGGTACCTATGGATCATGTATGCGTACCTACTTTATGAGTAATATTCACAGTGAACAAAATAGAAATATTATTATTCATTCTCGAATATTGTTCGGGTCATTAATAGTCCATGGTATTTATTCACATTTTATATGTATATCTGACGTAGGTATAAGATAGGTAAATGTATTAGTTGAATCCAACGGTTGGAACTGAAAGTGTAACGCAAATTAAAAAATTTAGTTTCAGATGTGAAGCAAAAAACAAGCTATTTTTAAATATTCTGTCGCAGGTTACATTTACGAACTTAAACGCACGTATTTGAGACGCAAATTAAAAATATTAAATTTAGCGTAATAGACACCATCTCCCATATTTAGTGTTTGAAGTATGAAATATTACTTGTGAAATATTAATATAATATAAATTTAAAATAGTCCATTTTGGAATATGGCACACTTGAAACGTTGAAATTTAGGTACAAAATATATTAATTATGATTACTTATATCATTAACCTTACCAAAGAAAACCATCACAGATAAGTATAGTTGGTGATTGTTTTGCCTAATATTATAAAATTGTGAAGGTAAGCTATGATAATTACACGTAAAAATAAAACTTATTAAAAAAAAAATTTTTTTGCAATACTGAAATATTTCACAATTTTAAATATTACGAAATTTACATACACTACTCATATCCATTTAATTATTATTTTTGTTTTTTTTTTCTTAAGAATAAAACATTGATAAATATTAAATACGTTTTGTGTATTCACCACATGTCATATATTATATTATAATATAGTTTATTTTTTTATTTCTGATCCGTATTGTAAGGTGGTAGGTTTGGTAACCTAATTAGTTTCGTTTTTTGACTTTTTCTTGTAATTATTATTTTCACCATTTTTTTTTTTTTAAATAAACGTAGGTACTGCGTATAGTGCCATTATAATGTAATGATATCATTTATAAAATATTTATTGTTAAGAAAATGACATGACAGTTTTCTGGGAAACCTCTCCATGGACGCACACGCGCGTGTGAATAAACTATAACTACTCAAATACGCCAACGTTAGTTTTACAAGTTTAAATTTACCGTTTGCGACTCGACATAATATGTTTTATGCGTGTGTACGACAACATATTATTTATTTACAAAAATTACAAAAAAAAAAATTCTTTAAGGCATTTATGTGTGTACACATCCAAATATTTCATACCTATATAAATGTTATACGTACCTACAACTATAACGTCATTCATCGCTAACGAGTAACGATTTATTAACGACATCGTCATCAATCCCGTTTCCGGCCAATT
The DNA here is from genome assembly GCF_037042655.1 of Diuraphis noxia. Classification (NCBI taxonomy): domain Eukaryota; kingdom Metazoa; phylum Arthropoda; class Insecta; order Hemiptera; family Aphididae; genus Diuraphis; species Diuraphis noxia. The sequence continues at coordinate 90,292,830 of NW_028301711.1, read as the reverse complement.
CGTATCGGACATCTGTACGGGAAAACCGGATTTTTATCCGAATATTTTTTCATTCAATTTGTACGATAACTTAATATGTAGCTATCGAAATTATTATCTATTTCCCACAATCTGAGCACACGCGTTTCGGCACGTTTTCATGTACATATTATTATTTATGCACGCGCACTCTTGCAGCAGTGTGCATATATCTAAATATCACATATTATGTATAGGTATATGGCGAATAGAATTTATTTCATATTACATCAATTTATTATAATATATAAACATGCGTGCGAAGTAAAGGAACATTTATGGAATAAAAACGTAACAATAAACACAATCATCATCTCAAAAACTTGACACATTTTTCTAAAATATTTATTAATTTATGTATAAAATAAATATTTTAATGAACGACCGGGGTTTTGCTTGGTGATAATGTAAAATTATTAAAAAATTGCACTACGTGCTAGATCTCTAAACTATGATCAACGTATATCGAGGACCATCACGGTGATGTATATACGAGGGCTATTCAGAAAGTAAGGAACGTTTTGGAATTAAAAAAACACAAAGTACAAGACAACAATTTTATTATATGCATCTGAAAGAGCGACTTCTATACTACTTTTCTACATAATCACCAAACAAATTAAGGCACTTATCGTAGCGGTGAACAAGGTTTGAAATTCCGTCGTCGTAGAAATTTTCCGCCTGTGATCTCGGCCATTCTGTGACGCGCACCCGGAGCTCCTCATCGTCGTCAAAGCGCTGTGTTCCTAGCCAGATCTTCATCCTTGGAAACAAGTGAAAATCGCTTGGTGCTAGATCGGGACTATAGGGTGGATTAGGGAAAACTTCCCATTTGAACGAATCAAGGAGTTCTTGAGTGCGTTTTGCCGTGTGAGGCAAACTGGCGGGATTTTCAATTGCAGCGCACATTTTAAAATTAATTATTGAAAAAAACGGGCAGCGTGCAGGAGATACTCTCGTTGTTATGTCTGGAAGCCGCCTGAGGATGAGCCGAGCACGTACATACCAAAATGTACGCAATCGACGCATGCCTAGCGGCATCAGACGGAAACGTTCCTTACTTTCTGAATAGCCCTCGTACATATACACCGATGCGCCAAGTCCGTGAAGTTGCAGGCCACCGACTTTGTCCAATCGATTCAAAAAATATACCAACATTTTGCAAATAAATCGTGAATCGACTTTTAGACAAAGTCAGTTGTATGTAAAAAAAAAATTATTTGAACTCCATCATCATCATTACCGTATATGTATGACGTTTAATTATTGAAACAAATAAACAGGAGAGACGATTGTCACAGCATCGCAAGACGAACGATGAGTTCTATTCAGATGAGCGGTGGACTCCGCGGTCGCTTCGCTAAAAAATGGGACAATAGAACGCGACAACTATATAGGGCTACGGACTTCGGTAGGCTCGACAAGTCACCAGGAAGATCTCCGGTCATAACGAAAATTGTGTGAGGGTATAAGTCCGGAGATTGTCCCATCTACCCCCCCCCCCCACCACCAATTTGATTGTAAAATATTTTTAGTTAATTAGGTAATCTGATGTCAAATTAATGATGTCGACGCCGTAGAAGTGATGCGAAAGCAGTTCCCGCGGCGACGTCGTTGTCGGTTCAAAACTGAAAAAAAAGGGTAGGTATGGGTAAGTAATCACTTTTATCACTTCATACACACACACATACTTGGATAATAATATATAACATATTCACGCAAGGGAAGATGTTTTGTAGCATTGAGTTATCACTAAATTATACTGGTATGTGTACAGTAAAAAATTGTTTTTTAACTTTTAAATTTTAAATATCTAAAATTAAAACAATTTTTAAAATTGAAATATATGCGATGGGCATGTGAATGAACAATTTTGAGTAGTCTGAATGAAACTTTTACTAAATGAAAAACTACAACAATAAGTAAATAACTAAATAAACGCGTAGTCGATCTTTTAGAAACACACTATAAACATGAAATGTGAATACGTCCCGTACCTGTATGGTCGCAAAGGGGATTTTCGAGGTGGCCCCCTTTCGTCCAGCGTCACTTTTTCGGCAAAAATGTATCGTTCCCTTTTCAGTCAGTAGGTTTTTTTATTAACACTATATTACCTACAACTATGTGAAAAACCAATAAAATAAAACAATTGGCAATAAACTGTTAAACATATTAAATTTATCGAATAAAAATTAATATAGTGTCTTACAATACCAATAAAACATGCATTCATGAATATGTTAATAGAATTAAGGTTTCCTAATACAATAGTTGAATACAAATTAATATTATCATATAATACCTTTTAAATAATAATTTTGATAAAAAAATATGCGTTCGTTGAAAGTCAAGTTAATCACAGTATTTTTTTTTTTTTTTTCGTTATCAGGACAGTCCGACAAAACATTTTGATACTACACCATAACTTGATTGTATCGCGTTTTACATTTTATTATATCAAACAACTAACAATGAATAATATCTACTGGCAGTGATGTGGCGAACTTCATTAAGTTATGAGGCACAGTTATATTGTCAGACCAACCACCCACTCCACCCATCACAAAAAATATTAAAAAAATTTTTTAAGATAAAATATATTTATTCATTTAAATAATAATGATTTTTTAACACATCAAATGATCTTTGAGAACACTCACCACCTCTCAAACTGAGGCACATGCCTCAAATATAGTCCTTCGTCACGCCACTGGTGTATCTTTATTTCCAAAAAATCAACTATGAACGAAATTCAACTTCCATTGAAGAGTTCAAACTATAAAAAGTAAAATTGTTCAAACAAAACCAAATTGTGAATTTATGCGACTAAGCTAAAAATATGTAAACTTTATAGGTAGGTACTGGCCGAAAAGTGAACGGTAAGTTTTGGCCAAAAACTATGACACCCATTTTCGGTCATTTAGTAGTACATAATATAGTAGGTACATATACTAGTTGTGGTCATTACGATTTTTGAGATAAACCTGTACGATAGTTGCAGACTTGCAGTCACTCGAATTTGAAGATATGATATCTGAGTTGCGATTGCTGTGTTAAAATGCCCATATTTCAGACAGAATTGATATTATTCGATGAACATATTTTTCGACATAATATAACAATTGTTTGGAGTGGTTACACTGCTGTGACCCTAACCATAAAAGTTTAATACTCGCTATGTACTACTTACTTGTTGTTGTGGTAATGTCACCGGTCGCGCATGTGCTTTGAAAAATAAGGTTAATGATGTTTAAGTATTTATGACTTGTTAATTTCCTTAATTGTGAATTGTACGAAACAATAATACATAGCATAATATATGTATATGTGGAAAAGGAACACCACTACTTATGTGTAAAATTTAATTATAAAATAGATAAAATTGTATATATTCCGCGATCGTATAGTTTCGAATGCATTTCAGTTTCTCTACGTCTTTTGATGCGGTAAAAATGAGTTTGGAAAATATGTTGAGTGAAAAATTAAAACCATTATTACGCGTTGTTGAGGATTATAAATTTTATTTTTATCGTGAATTAAATAAAATAAAATATAATATCTACGCGGTGCCATTAATTTTGTGAACAAAATAGGTACAAAATATAATCATAAACTAGACGATCCTCACTCAATGGTACAGGCGGTACAGCAAAAGTTTAGTTACAGTATTTCATTAGGTCTGTAAAAATCAGACATGAAAATGAGTAAAATTTTCGAATATTTGAAACCTTTTTTCGGACTTTCTTTTCTACGATCAAATAAAGTTGACGATTGTTCTGTCACAGATATTATATGGCAATTATTTCTCCTGATGGCGAGAAATTGGCTCAATTCACAGACTTTATTTTAGAAGAGTATGTAAAGGGAGATTTGAGATATCTGCCGTCATTATGTGCTGGATGTTTATTTCTTCCATATTACACTAAAAACAACTGATGCACGCGAAACTTTTCATTCGAAGTTCAATAGTGTGTTTTATCGCTATCGCCATAATATTTATACATATCTTGAAGCCTTACAAAAATATTCAAACTGATAACTATATTTGAAAACGAACTTTCCAAAAACTCAGATAAGTTTTTGAAGGCCAAAGAATAGAGTTTCTATCACAACAAATACACTATTATGAAGAGGGTGAAATTAATCGACTCGAATATCTAGATTTCTTGAAGTAGATTTCTTTCAAATTATAGTATCTTCAAAATTAAAAAAAATATATATATATATAAAATTTCATCTCACAGAAGTCCGCTTAACTTAGATATAAGCCAAGTATCACAATTTTTAACAAACCCTACAAAATAAATAATAGTGTATAGTATACACTAACACTACTGGTGTATACAGTTCTAAGTCTGTTGTCTTTTCGATATAAATGAGAAGGAAAATATTGATTAGTACATTTTTGCAAATAAAATAGCATGTCATTTTATAATAATTATAATTATTTTATAAATATGAACCTTTTTGTCGAATGATCGCAATCAGTACCTATATTATTGTAACCTTTTCAGGGGTATAACTGCAACTAGAATGTAATTTTTGATTTTTACCGCAACCAATAAACACCAGTATTTTGTGCTGTGACAATAATTAGATATGAATCTATAAATGTAATTAACAAATAAAAAATGAATAAAATAAGCGAACCTCAAGCGCTAGTAGAAAAACCGCACACCTGCTATAAACCATATTTTTTTTATTGGGTTTAAGATTATTTAGATTATTTATAAAATCTGTGCCCTGAGGCGCAATTATAATGTATTTCTACAAGAATAAGACATGAATAAAAATAATAAAAATAAAAATGAATTTATTTAAAAATAATTTTATTAGAATTTTCTAGTAGACTTTTAATTAAAACATTGGGTATATATTTTATGTGTTCATCGAGACGATGATCAATTTTAACACCCAGATGCTGCAAATTCAGTACTAAACTAATTTATGCTTAATTAAAATAACGGTACAAAAATATTAATATATTCAATGTGGTATTACAAAATCAAATAAGATTTAATTTATTATTATTAATTTTGTTGAAATAAATAATTAATATTACTTATTAGTATTCGAAAATTGTAAGCACGAGTTTGTATAGTATATGGGTTACCTACGTATTTATACATAAAACAAATTTATTATATGCATAAGGTATTTAAATAATTTAATTAAGGACATTTTAACCACAGTATAGTAATTGTAATTATATACAGTTCACTAATTTATTATAAAATATAAAAGTAAAATATTTTTTCTCCACACTTCAGATTTAATGTAATGTTAATGTAATGTAGATACTAGATCATCTACACACCAAAATGCCATAACGAAATTATCTTAAACTTTAAAATTGTATACTATATTAAAAAATTGTTTAACGATGACTTCAAAAACTACACGAAAACCCCTATTAAAAAAAAAAAAAAATTATATCTACTATGGAACATTTATACCACTAAACCAAACTGGATCAACCTGTAGTTGGGGAAACCCTAACCTAGACCGAAAGAACGAAAACACTAAAAATCGCCTAAGTATAGGACACACTAAGATAACCCATGGATTACTAAGATGAACCACCCATCTGTGAAGCTTGCGGTAGATCACAGTCGAACAAATTATAATCTGTAGTTATCTGTACAAACAGGAACGAACATATCTCCAAAACTCTCGATGAAATCCATGGACCGAACTCGGACGAAAACACGAAAAACGTAAAATTATTAAAGCTAACCAACCTCATGGAAAAAATATAATCGTACCTAGTTGTTAAATTAATGTTATATAATGTAAACTATATAATAATTGCAACTAATATAAATAATATAACTAAATAAAAAAATCAAAAAAAATCCGGGTTCAGTAAAAATGAATCACCTTGCATGACTGCGAAGGTTATAACTTAAAAAATAGTGAGAATTCTTTTCACATTGGTTTATTTTAAAAATCATAGCGTATAAAAAAGAGCGTGTAAGGCGCCGGGATATGATTGTTATTATAATTTAGATTGAATTCAGTTTTTTATGGCCTTGGGCCCGTCACGATCCCGCGAGATGAATCTAATCCAAGACGACACTAAATACGCGTCAATTATTGCATATAAATGGTATTTATATCTTTGATGGAAAAAAAAAACAAAGTACCTATCTTCTAACCTCTATTTGTATATTCAGGGTCTTTCACTAAGAATGGTCATCTACCTTGTAGCCTTTAGTAATACATTTTGTAGTATGCACTAACTAGTTTAGTGCACAGACACACAACAATTCAATTAAATTATAAAAAATAAAGATAATACAAATTTCTTAATAATAGGCCAATGAAGCAAATGAGCTGAGGCAGCACTTTGTAAAAACATTTTAAAAAACGTTAACACCGTGGTAGCGGGACAGTACCTGCTGCAGGTCTGGTACGAGACTTAAGTGTTGTGACGTTTTGTTAAAAAATCGTTTTCTGTGTTTTCGTTTTAAAAATGATAAAAAGACATTCTAATAGTTTAAATTATCTGATTTTCAGAATTGCTTATACTATATAGTTAAGGAATGTTGTGTGGCTATGTAAACTTATTTTTTTAAATACGTACTACCTTTTTTACATTTAACTGTTAACAAGTTTTTTTTCTTGATAAAACACTTTGATGCATTTAAATCTAAATTTCATTTAGTTTCTAAATTATTATAAACATATTATGTATGAAGGATAATAATAATTCTAAATAATGGTTTTACAATATAAAATACAAAATATTCGTAAAATTTAGTCCATTGCTTAGGTATATTATACTCATGCTTGGGATTCGTACAATGTTGATTAATTATATATTAACTATACTTTCAAATTAACACAGTCTCCATATCATTAAACCGTTTATATTTCATGTTGGACCATTATCAATGTATCTACATAAAGTTGTTTAATCTATAAGCTACTCGTTCAAATGCTGATTAAAATACATCAAAACAAATAATACATAATATAATGTTTGCATAAAAATTTACAGTTAAAAAGGGTTGTCTTAGTTTAAATAAAATGCAGTTGTATTAGTAAAGGGCAGCCCCTTTAATGCTCCTAAAAATGATAAACGTATTTTAAAATACGATCTTTATTCGCCTGCGGCACTTAATAATTCCCAAATAGATCAGAATTTGAATAAGTCAACGAAATAATTGTCGTGAGAACGCTTGGTGAATCACTCTGTATGTGTGCGAAGTTAATTTACAACAAAACGTATTTTTGTGATACCAATACTTGTGAATATATTTAATGAGAAAATTAACAACGCGTAAGAAAAACACGCGAAATAAAAACTGTGCGCATATTTTATTTTAAATAAATAAAATTCGGAGAGGTGTTAGCAATACTACTCGATAATCGATACAGCAGGTGTGAGAATGCCGTCGATATTCGATGACTAATAATTTACGATCTTATGCATAATGGACGTGATTTATCGTTGTTACTGCGGCTACCGGATTTTTTTTTTTTTTGTAAAAACGTCCGCGAAAAACTGACCACTGTGGTTTAACCCGTCGGCACAATTGCAGGCCACGACGGAAATGATCATGAATTATGATCATTATGTTTGTTAAAATTAATTAATTAAATGTATAGTAGACTGTAACGTATATGGACGAGATATAACGAACACTAAAACATGAAATAAAGGCTGGTACTTGGAAAAAAAAACAATAAAATTTACAGCGCATATTAATATTATTATGATCATAATTTTATTTCTGGCAATATTCTGTTCTACATTCGGACGTCTGTTATTAGGTAGGCACTAAATTATGAAGTGGTTATGTTAGTTTTCACCTAAGTAGTATATTGGGAGGAGTGGGGATGGGTAACGAAAAATATACTATTATAAACACATTTGAGATTTTAGTTTCATATTCGTTGTTAAGTGTGAGCTACACTATCGATACGTGCATTGTTCATAGATCTAGTAACACCCAATGAGGTAAGTCTGTCTTGAATTTACTGCAATCAAGATATAATAATGTATGCTTATAGTTACAATGATCCATTATTTTTCAATTATTATTTATTTTTTATTTTAATGCTTAGCATCAATTAAATAAACCATATAAATTGAATGACACTAATTCATATCTGGGTGTATTACATATATTATTATGTATACACAATATAGTAGCTGAAACTTACACATATTATAAGATACAAACATACAATTAAAAGTGATTATCTATAAATTTTTTTTTTTTATTATTATAATCATAAAATGTTTCAGCACACATGGTGTTATTACAAGTAATGATTATCTATGATAAAATATGTACATTTGTTGATGTATTGATATTAAAATTTTTAAAGTTTTAGTGTACAGGTAGATGTGTGAAGCTACCACGGCCTGGACTAACTGAATCTTTCGGACCCGTATTGAAATAATATGCCTAAATTGGTTTGAAAAAGCTATCCAGTCTAATGAAAACGACTAAAGTTCCACCTATAAGTATGATTAGACATATCTTTATTGAAAATCTAGTGCTCAATGCAGATCGGGGTTTGTCTTTCGCACATTTGTACCCCAGCTAAAATAAATATTTGTCGTTTGCACATCACTTAATCAGTATAACAGGTAGTATGATGAAAAAACGAACTGGTATTGCATCATTAATACACGTAAAAAGTATAATAAGAACCTTATAGCAGATTCAAAAAAATAAAAATAAAAAATAGATTTAGAAAGAATTAATTTTGTAAATAATTTTGTTATATTTTTTTTTTTTGTGTTAGACATGATAAATTTTTCTAATTAAGTCATTTTATATTAATACTGTACAATTTTTAATTTTTAATTTGTTGTAGTTATTATTATAACGATGTACGAACGACCTATAAAAAATGTTGTTAAACTAGCGATGCGTAAAGGTCCTACGCCCTTTTGAATGATTTCTCCATAACACGAGTGCATCATTGAGTCCTCGATAAATTGTATTTTATTATTATATCATGTGTTGACGCTCTGGTATCGTTAATATTGATTATCATTCACGTAAATTGTGTTATTTTTATTTTTTATTTCACATTATTTATCAACAATTTGAATGGTATTCGGTTTAGACGTCGGATAATGTCCTCAACTTATTCACATTCCTTCACACCAAAGAATATTGCCTATATAATAAAAACGATCTCGAAATCGTTTCGTCTTGTTTTAAAAACGTCTCGCGTAGGTACTGGGGGGGGGGGGGGGGGGAGAAAGAAATACCGACAATAGCCGCTTAATATAATATACAATTTTCCGATTTAAATCTGAAACGTTTTAATTTATACGACAACGGCAAACGGACGTTTTTATTAATGTTATTCTCCATGTATATCTCCGATAATTGTTTATTTTTTTCCATTAATTATAACCGAAATATCTAAATTCAAACGGTTTGTACGGCAAAAAAAAAAAAAAAAGAAAAATGTACACGACAATAAAACTTAAAAATAAACGGTTCTCGTAAATACATTTTTGCATATTTTATAAGAACATTAAGACTCGAAACACAGAATTGTTGTATACACGTGGAATGTAATTTCCCCGCACCGTGCATACATTAGACCGGCACAACAGATAGGCAATGCGATGTCATCTTAATAACGTCCCGACGTTGTTTTACTATCCAAATTTTCAGGGTTTTAAAATAATGCACACACAATGTACATTAAACGTATCTCCATTATTCCGTGGGTATTTATATATAGGAAAGGACGTCACAAACTATATCATCGTCATCATTATTATATTATTATAAGGTATGAATTGATTAAATGATTAAAAAAAGCGGGTAAGTCGTGGATGTCGCTCTGCTGCACTGCTGCACAGTAGGTTACAAGTGGGTTACTGTAATGGATGGAATTAAATTTGAATCCAACGATATTATATCATTGTATTATACGAAAAATTATTCTCAGACGGTTTATCTGTCTGTGATAGATTATAGATTATTAAAAATTTTCAAATTTTCAATTTAAAAAGTCGCTCGAATGTTTTGAAAATTTTACCATGTCTAGGTAAGGCTAATATAAGTGGACAACCCAAATATCAAGTTTTTACGAATATTTTACAACAAAGAAACTTCCAAAATTAAAATGGCTATAATGTTCCGAACTTTAAACCGTAAGGAACAAAATCCAAAATAAAACGAAAAAAATCAATTTACATTTTTCATTTGAAGCAATATTTCTGGTAGAAAACGTCGTCCGTAATTTAATATCATAAAATCGTACATTTTTTCTCCTTTAACCACTTTTATTTCGAGTACTGTTTCGAAATCGAAAAATGACCTGTTTAAAGTACCAGCTCATGAACATTACCTTTCAGAAAAGATGCTACACTTGATACTTTTGAGCAAGTTTAGAGGGAGAAAAAGTGTTTACAGAATAAAACAGAAAAAGAAATAAACATCATTGTAAAACCAATACATTGCTCGCTCTGCTCAGAATCTAAAATATATTGTACTATGATGATTTGAAACGAGTGCCAACAACTATATTTTATATTATTATAATTTAATAACAATATGGGTAGGTACTATGCGTAATACTTCCGACAATAATAATTTACACCGATGAAAAATGTATTAATAGGAATTATTATTATTTGTACTAATACTATTATAGTATTATGGCACTGTAGGAACATTTTTCCGTCCATAATAATATTATTATGGTCGATAGCCATTATTATTTTACCAGTTAAATACTAGTTTTACAACGTATTTCACGTCGCAATGAACACATAAGCTGATTATTACGTTTGTGTATATAGGTACGGCGCGCTCATGTGAAATTTTTAAATATACGTTATGTGTTGGGCCATTACAAATGGTCGTAATAATTTTACGAACGCACATTCCGAAATATTCAGTGACGCCAAACTATCATCAAAATTACTTATTTATTTTGAAATGTTGACAGATAGCATAACGATAGGCATACGTAACACGTAGGTACCCACGAGTGTTGGTGTTCATGAATATTCAAAATGTACCATCGCTACCTGATCGGCTATCCATCTAGACATGAGGCAACCTCGTCTCGATATTATTATGGTTAGTTTGTACAAATAATTAATAATAATGAAATATATACGTTCTAAGATCAAGTTGACGGTTTACGTAAAAGTCGTAGATATTGAGCGAAGATTGGGTATATAGTAACACTAGTAACACGCATTATAGAATCACGTGTGATATAATAAGATATAATAACATTTGAATATTCTGAATTCTAAAAACTTATAATGTAGCATGTACAAGATTTATGAATATTAATTTTTAAATCCATAGTGATAATTTGGTCGTTTTGTACAACACGTTTAATTTGTAAGTTTTGTTGAAAACACGACCATAAAATACGTGTAGGTATTCGTGTTACTCTCAGACCGGATAAATGTCATAATGTAATATATTGTACTTAAAGTGATAGTTTTTAAATTGTATCAATAATGATAGTATAGTGTACAACTAATTTAATCCAGAAAAAAAAAATCGAATACTTATGTAATAATACAAGTTGCTATTATTGACGTATAACAGCAATACAGATGATATATATAAGTTCTTCGTTCAAATAGTTTACAATTTATTTAAATATTTTTTATTGCGAAATATTGATTACCCAATTTAGTTAAAATTAAAATTAAAATATCTACAAATAAATAAATAAATAAATACTATGTAGGTACTTAATATCATACATGTAGTATTGAAATTGTTATGTTCCAGAATTTTTATGAAAATTGTATATGTAAGTTTTATTACCCACAAAAAAAATAATGTATTGTCTTCGCAAAGAAAAAAAGAAAAATTTCAAACAATTATTTGATAGTATAAATTAGTAAAACTATTTTTAAATTTATTTCACGTCTATATATTATAGTAAATAGTAATAAAGTTTTGAGAAAGTCTCTACCGTTAATTTTTAAATTGAAAAAAAAAACAATTGATTTCTTAGTTACTGATAGGTATTAATGTATTATTGTTTTTCTCGATTATTTGAAAAGTAGGTATACTAGTAGTTTTTTATATTTGATCCTCAGTCCGATTTTCTACCGGAACTATTATCGGAAATTGAATTGACTGGCTATTTGATATTCCGCTGAATGCACACGAACAAAGAAACAAAATAATTGTGAGAAATGTTAAAGCTGGTAAAGTTTTATTGAGTATTTGTCTTTGATTTTGAAGTAATTATAAATGTAGTTACTCACCGCTAATCTGGACCGATATGAGCAAAATGATACAAAAATAATGATCAGCACTGAGTGTATGCTAATTATTTCTACACCGGACATGGGCACATAATATGTAAAACCAAATATAATATGTTTATTACTGTTTGAGTAAATTTTAGTTTCAGGTGATGCCACTGAAAGATGCAAGTTTTCTTCTTTTAATAAATATTTGGATTGACAAATTGGCTTGTCTGGTTGAGCCTACATTCTTTTTTTCCATCTATTTAATTACAACACAATATATGATTATTAATCATACGTGTATTTATATTTTGTCACATAACGATAACTTTACGAATATTTAAAAAAAATTAAAATATTGATTGAAGTAAAATAATACAAACTTCCATAGGAAAATAAGACTATTTAAATATTTATATGAAAATATAACTTAAAAGTATTCATACATCCATAGAAACATATATTCTACTGATTCTACTAATAATTTTAGTTATATCAACACCCAAACAATTAGTTTAGCATCCAAACAACCGTAATTTATCATATTATTGTGTCGAACAAAGAAAAACAGAACACCATCAGGCGCACCATACATAAACATTTAATAATAAAATGCAACACTGCAGTGTGTCAACTGTTAAAGAAAAATAACACTCGTAACGTGTTTGTACTTTAATTATAAATTATTCATGTAGATAGGTACAGCATGTTTTTGTTTTATTTTCTTCCATCATTTTAGCTGATGAAAAAATACGTTACTACATAGGTTAGGTTGTATACTCTATGATAGTTTTCAGGGCAGTATGAATTATAATTTTAACTCTGGCTCCTGTTAGCAGAAACTTCAGGAAGTATAGTTCAAACCAATAGCAAACTTAAGGAGGTCAACCCCTTCCTTCCCTAGATAGATTAATGTCGTACTATTTTTATAATTATTTAAAGTTTCCTTGACATTGTCATCAAAACTTATTGATAGGTTAAGAACAAAAAAATGATGAATAAATCCTAGTTTTTGGTTACGTCATGTTAAAATAATATGTTTCATTTGAAATACTGCAGTTTAACCGTTATTGGACTCACTTAGGGACCAGAGTAGGTATATGAGTCATATATTAAAAGAAAGAGTCAATAAAGCGATAGATCCATGAATTAAAATATAAACTTACATAATATGCATGGTAATGAAAAAAATTAATTTGACTATGAACTGATGAATATGCATTATTATGTATTTATTTATGTAGGTGTTTCAAATGTACTATACCATTCATAAAGAAAAAATTATATGATATATAAAAATAAAAATATAAAATATTTGCTCTTTTCAAAAATATTGTTTCGTAACATATATTGAATTCAACTGATATATAAAAATATTTTCAAATCTTTAATGTTTTTAATTGTGTTAACTGTTAATCGTCAAAACATTAAGCGATAAAATTAAAAACTGCGGACTGAAAACTGAGGAAATATGCCCTTAAAAATAAACATTTACCCCATTAACCAATACAGTGAATCCAATAATAGACAATTGTTTTGTGTAAGAAGTATACATGTAAATCGACTCTAGCCTTCCCGGTATATAAAAGGAAAAAAAATCAACTCTAGCCTGTATGAATCGAATTTAGGCAAATGAGTTTATTAACCATCAGTCCAATAAGTGGTGACTATTATTTTTATTATTGCACATAATCAAGTTAAATAATATAGGTACATAAGTACATAATTCAAATGATTCTTAGCTTGTTTTCTGGCTTTAAGTGTCTTCGTTGCTGTGGGAGTAGAACTACAACTACTGATTAATAAAGTTGACATAGCACGCCTTTTTTATAGTTATAACACGAGGGTGGTTCGGAATTTGAAATATTTCAAAATTGAAATGTTCATTATTAATGAAATTATGAAAAATATATATTTTTTATAGAGATCATGTAATAGGAATCCATGTAGAATGTAGAAGATTTGTATTTATTACTCAAATCTCACATTGATAATTAAATGTTATTAGTCATAGTTCAGGAATATCCTTGTTAGTGGTTATAACTTTATCATTTATTATCACTGATTACTTTAATATTTGTGATTTATATAAATGTATTTCAGCTTGAGTATTTGAACATTTATCATTTATTAGTAAATATTAATAATTATAATAATTAATCACACTTTATAAGTTAGAACATTTCTATAATTATATAAATATAATATTTTAATTTTAAATAGTTATCAAATAACGGTTTTAAGTAATTCAAACGCTGAATAATAAATATAAAACAAAAACATATTTTATTTGTTTTTCAAAATGAGTAATGATTTAAGAGGATAATAATATGCTTATGATTTTATGACATGAATTATGACTTTATGAGATTATGTAGTTATATTTAAATTGTTGTATGTAAAATGTACCTATAGAGCAACTTATAAATTGTATTTGTAACGGTTTATCATCGTTGAATATAATAAAAATACTTTTAAAAATGTTCTCTCGTTCTAAGAATATAACATACCTATTCACATTAAAACATTTTTTTTTTTGAAATTAAACATTTTTTATTTTCCTCTTAAATAAAATATTTCATGACATTATTAAGCGTGTGTATTTTGTGTAGATTTTAATGTATGTCCACGTAAGCATGTACCTAAGCATAATAATAAATAACACATAGTAGCGAGGCACGTAATAATGAAGGTAGATAGGTACTAAGTATTTTTATGTTTCGTTACAGAGTCAACACAAAAATTAAATTTTATTTACCGAGATAAATTTAATTCCAATTTCTCGTTACAATTAGTATCAGAAATTGTGTGATGTAATTAATTAATTAACATTTCATACTGTAAGTACAAAATTATACAATTATTGTTTAATTTTAGTGAGTCGGAGAAAATAATTGACGATTCGCTCATTCAGTTATATTCTTCGTAAATCAATCATTTTATTACGTCTGCGAACATTATGAATATTAAACTTAATGAAGTCAAAACTATTCAATAATCAGTAACAATCAAACAAAATATATAATACACGAAATGTTAAACCATAATTATTTTTAAATTCCTAGTAACATAGAATATTTTAAAATTAAAATGCCGATATGTGCAATAATGTGAATAAATAATTACATTTTTGATGTAGAAAAAATAATTGGAAAGCGTCAATTATTTTTTCATTTCTGTTTATCTCATATCAATATATTTTTTTATAAACCTACTATAGCCAAAGTATAAAGCATAATATAAAATATAATCTAATTTATAATATTTTTACCATCGTAAGTTTATTTCAGCGGAGGGAAAAATTTCTAATTTTTTTTTCTACGGACGTGAGCCCGTGGCGCACAGGGAGGTTAGACTGTTGTGTTGTTGCCTATTAGGTAATAGCGACCCGTTTACCGGTCACGCGTATAAAATGGCTTACACATCTTCGTTATCGTATTATGTTATTAAATTCTAATTAGATAAAATATCACGCAAACTTTGCAAAACATAAAACCCGTCATTTATACAAAAATATGAATTTTTTAGAAACATAATTATTTAATATGTTTATGTAAAATCTCTGAAACGTGAAATTCTGTGTAAAATAAATTTTTGTTTAAATATTAATCAACTTCATTTGATTCAGGTTTATTGCTTTTGTTTTTTTTTTATGTTATGGAATAATATGCAATTAAAAGTTACAATCACTCGAGAATCCGGTGTGTTTAAATTTTAATATAATATCAATTATCATATTGTACATTGAACAGCAAAGTTTTAAGTATTATGCACAGCTGTTTACGAATATTATTTTTTATACTACACGTATAAAATTAAATATTTTAATAAACGCTAATAATTAGATTTATAATTTTTTTTTTTTTTTTGTAGCCGTATTGACTAGTGACTACTGTTTAAATTAAACGGACGTTCAAGATTGTTCTTTTTTTTCATTCATCACAGAAGTTAATGTTGATATTTGATTTAAAAAAAAAAAAAAACTATTACCTATACATTTCTAAAAAAAATTGCATTCACTCTTCATTCGATCATATTTCGTGCGTATGGATGATTTATAGCTATGGTTTTTGCAGTAATGCAAACACTACACTAGAATATTTATTGCATTTTACAAATTTATATGATGTAAACTTAATGTAAATATCAAACCACATAACCATGTATTATTATTTTCATAATCTAAGTCAAACTGTTTGAAAATCATTGTATACTAATATTCTTTTTTTTTTAATTGTATATATATATATGTACACCCTCGGTAACACGGGTCATTGGACTTAAAGCGAAAATAATTAATTACATATTTGTGTAGCTACTAAATCTAAATGTTAATTAACTTTTGGTTTAAAGGCTGGCGGCTGTAACGAACTGGATGATATTAGTTATGGATTGAGGGTGATTGCTTAGTATTTCTGCGAGTGGTTCGGCAAGGTTGTGGCTTGTTCGGATATTGTGGTATGTTCGGCATTCGATGAAAATGTGACTGATGGTGACTTGAACACCACATGATGGCACATTGCAGGAGGTTCTTCCTTGGTCATTAGGCGGAACTGTGGGAAATTCGAGTGTGGCTGATTCTGAGTGTATAGTAAGTTATTATGACCTCAAATTATCTATGAATTTCGATTGGGAATGTCCAATTGTCTGTATTTTGTTTAATACGATTTGATTTTGTGTAGTAAGATGTCCGTCACTTCTGGTCCAATGATCTTGTAATTGATGCTGAGACAATAAAATAAAAAAAAATAATAATAAAAAAAATATTAAATTCATTGTGGTGAAAATTTGTTAAAAAAAAATTTAATAAATAGGTGTTGTGGAGCAGGTGTATACTCGAACTAATACTCACACAGAATGGTATGTATATTCTAAGGAAATATATATATCAATCGTCAAACAACCCGTTTTGGTCTTTAATAAAACTGTACTGGTTAGGTTATGTTAGGTAACCGGAGTTCATTTATAATTATTATTTCACTGCTGCCATAGGTATTTTAGGTACTATTATATTTATACGACTATATGTATACTAAGTGCGTTTCACTATATTTTTTTAAATATATAAACGACGAGGAATATCTTCATTAATAATTTATTTAAGAAAAAAATCTATTTCTTCAACCTTCTTTCAAGTAATACTGGTTTTATTAAAAATATTGTGGTAAAGCTAATTTGTACACGTTTTTTTTTCGTTAGTAGTTTAAGTACCATTGTATTTAGCACTGTTGTAATAATACGTTTTATAAATAATTATTCACAAATTTAAATAAAACGTTGGTTTATACTTCAATTTTTGTTGTATATAGTTTCACAAGAAACGGTTAAGGTTATAGTGTATTTACACAAAACGTAATTATTTTTACATTTTTATCTTGAGAGACATTTGGTTAACAAAACGCTTCAATTATTGCGTTCAAAATAATCACTTTTCCTTAAAGTGGTTGTATTGTTGTTGATTTTTTTATACAATCCTAAAATATTCGTTTATGTATGTGCATTATATTTCATGCACAATTAAGTCTTCAATACAATTTGCTCGTAAACGATATACGTCATATAGATAAGACATGAAACGTATACATTGGCATGGCCAACTATTGGCGGGGAAGTAATTAAGGGAAGATGAGAGGGGATAGATCCCCCCAGAGCCATAATATATGTAAATATAGTTATTAACTTGTAACTTGTGATGTTATGTACTGACTAAATAAATTTAAATTTTAAACATAATTCCTTAATATAATGGATATATAAAGGAAAAATCTATAATAGGTATGCATATATAGTAAAAAATGACTATCCTTCCCCTAAGAAAAATTCATAACTGCATCTTAGGGTGATTACTATACCTACTACACATAAAGCATATTTTATTTTTATCTTTCGCACTGAAAATCAACATTTTAAAACTGATAATTACAAATTATTTTTGAAAAACTAAATATAGCCAATTCGAAAATCTAGTTTTTATGAAAATGTCGATTGTAAAAATATTTAATTTTTAAAATCTCATTATTTTTTTTAAATTTAAGTTCATCCAATACAAAATATTTTAAATTCAAAATGTTTAAACTTGTTTTATTACTTTCTGACAACTTTTAAAAAGGTGGTGAAATATTAAATATTACTTGCAAAATATTTAGTACATATTTTTTTCGAAAAATTATTAGTATTCAATAAAATTTATCATATTTCAAACAAATTTGACTTATTAAAAAACCATATGAAATAAACTCCTACAAATATTTCTAAAAACAGATTTACAAATTGGCTCTTCAAAATTTAAATTATATTTTTTTAAATGTTACAAACGATAACTCATAGTTAGGTCGGCGGTAACGGTGCATACTACTTACATCCATTACTCCATGTATAGTCAATTAATTGGTTGCATCCAAATAAAAAAATTATTAAAAATGTATGAAATAAGTAATTTATATCCCAGTGAAAATTTTTTTAAACCTAGTTACATCCTAACTATTTATATTATAATTTATCAAAACAAATTATTACTAATTATCACTGATAAAATAAACATAAAAACAATCGATAATAATAAATGAGTCAATTTTTAATATCTACATATATTTAGTTGGTTGAAATTTGTAAAGAATTATTATTAAAAACATTTCAAACCTCATTTTGTTTATTTTATGTATAAGAAAACTTTAATATTACTATAATATGGACCAATAAACCTTTAAGTGAAAAATTGTTTGTCAACAAGTAAAATTTAGAGGACTTCTATTCAAAAGTAATTTAAAAGTAGATATTTATATGAGATATTAATGATTCATATGAAAAGTATGCAATAAAATCAAATTACAATAAATTTAATATGAATAGAAGTTTTAAACAAAATGTTATTGCAAAATATTATCTTTAAAAAAAATAATTTTTCTTCTTATTACGACATAATACCTAGAAATCCCCAAAGAAGGCTTAACAGAAAATGGTCCCGCGACCTAAACACTTAATATAGGAAATAATAATAATAACAACAAAAAATATGTTATGACAAATTAAATTAGTTTAAAGTGAAACTATTGGGTTACTCATTTTATCAAGAGCTCATTTCACTTATTTTTATTATAACACATGTATTATTATAGTGAAACTAAGATTTTATGTAGATTGATCATTTAAAATTAAAGTTAAAAAAAAATTAAATAATATGTTTATATTTATTAATTTACCTTTTCCCACTATTTTGAAAGACAGCATTTATTTCAAAAAGGGAAATTTGAATGATAATTTTTAATTGTAAATAATTTAAGTTTTTACGATCTGAATTATTGTGATTTGTGAACATATTGTTCGCGGTACTTTTCCATTTTATTATGTCATGTATTCATATAGGTATCAATCAACGCTCAACCTCAACTTTAAATACTATTACAATTTCAAATTGTATCCATGAAAATCCTGCTTGTATGTAGAGTATAAAATTACAAATAGGCATTTTCAAAAAACTAGAATAATAAAAATGACTATACAAAATATTAAAATATCATTTTTTTTTAACTGTTATTTTAAAACTAATTTAAATCACGAAAAAAATATTTAATTAATGTTTACTGTTAAACTAAACAACTCGATACTTATTAACTTATTATATACTAAAAAAATTATAATATTTTTGTATAATTATTTGAAGCAAATGTATTTCCTGACATGCCAATATTACTTTTAAGTAAATGAGATTCAATTTTTTTGAAAATCAGATAAATGTATATTGTATACAAGAATACTTAATTTGATATTATCACTTTTCAAATATTTGTACTAAAATATTCTAAGAAAAAAAAAACATTAATATTTTTTCATTTCCTCGTTTAGTTAAAACACTGTTTTCTAAGAATTGAAAATATTTTATAAGCAAATTTTATGTTGATTCTCTCAGTTTAGATTTAAAACTATAATATAACATACCTATAAAAAAAACAATTCTTAAATCATCTCAAGTCATATGATTATATTTGGTTTACGTCTGGCCGAAATGTCTAGCAAAATTAATGATTTCTGTATGTTTTATATTTTGGTATCTTTATAAAATAAAATAAAATATTGATTGTATTTAAAATTTTTATAACTTAGGAGTTTTTATGAACATTTTGTTTAAAAAAAATTCATTATTTATAATCTATAACTATAATCGTAAGGCTTTTCATAGATTTTAGTAAATTTTAGTTCTACAGTTTTTATTTTAGCAGATTCAACAAATAACAATCTGTGAACATTAAACATTTTTTGTGTAGTCGTCTATCATAAAGTTTATTAGGTCTATAGTAATACTAATTAACTACAGATATTATTACGATCGTTTTATTTTCGTTTCAAAGAACAATTAAATGGTGAACACGAAAATATTTAATATTATTTTCACAATATTTAATGATATAAAATATATGACTAAAATAAAAATTTGTCTCTTATCTTTTATGTTTTCATTAAAATCATTAGTAAACTACATTCTAAAATCAATTAATATTTATTTAATTATTTCATGAAATTAATTATTTTTAATTGCGTGTCAAATCGCGATAAAGGTAAGAAAAAATTCGACCGTCAAATAAAATTTAAGACGACTAAAATATAAATAATTTATGTATTTTCAACTTTGATAAACATCAACAAACAAATGAAAATTATTTTGATATAATAATCTAATACTTTACATGTAAAGATTATAATTCACTCAATAGTCTTTACATCTCTAATTCATTATTTATATTTGTAACTGTCTTGAAAGTTAAGAACACGTATAATAAGTTATAAAAATCTATATTCAGTTAGCGCGTTTCTGAACTACGACTAGTGCAATTTTAGTCACAAACTCGCAACTTATTGTGCATTATATACCTACTCATTAGATATTTCTAAGTTAGGCAACAAATGTGATCATTTCTATACCTAAATACCTATATCTGTTATTTATATTTAAAAATTATAAAATTATAAATATTATACTCATTTGTTCAGTTGAATTAAGTGTAGTTTAAAATAAGCAAAAAGCTAAATTAAGTGAGTAACAAATTCAATAGAAAGATGGCTACCTTTAGCTTAAATATAAATTATTTTTATCAATTGTGCATGTTTGATACATGTCAACAATAATGGTACGATTATTCTACGTAGGACGTTATTTTTATTGAGTCCCATTACTGACTTTTGTCCCATATACAGTTAGAATTTTTTAATTACGTCCTGCCGGATCAAAATCAAATATATTAAATATGCACATAAATATACATCCCATGTGACATTCAGATCTATTTAAACACAAAATTGATTTTTATTTGAAGTTATTATAGAAATTTAATCGCAGGTTTTAATATACTCAAATGTTTTTACAACCGATGGTAAGTTATTACAGGATACACTAAATATCGTGAATAAATATAGTATTGTAACGGGGTTGTGGAACCTGTTATATTTAGATAATTCAGTGAGGGTTTTCAGAGCCCTATGAATTATATTTTAACCGTAACTCGGGAGCTTCAGGAAAGATAGATCAAATATTGAGCTCTAGTTGATATGTTTTTTATTAAAGCACCATACTTATTACATACATACACAATATTCATTAAACAATATTCATAAAATACGCAATACTTAATAACTGCAAAAATATCGAAAGGCTTACTACGGAGTTCTTTGGCTTGCGGGCAGCTTTACTGGACCCAGAACTAACGAACTTAACATTGTGTGTCTCTTATATATGTTAACAGTTGTTTGTGTATTTGTTTACGGATAACCCTACTGTGCATATAAGCCTTCTTCCTTATTATTCTTATTTATACTCATATTTATAATTTAGTAACATGCAGCAGTGTCACATATATGTAATATGTTACAGTATCTATGTTTTATTTTTACTTGGAGGGGAGGGGTAAATTTATCCCGGAAAAAATCACCAGTTGTAATTTCATTTACTAGTATTCGAAACGATCGTTTACCAGATACTTAAAATCATGAACAATAATTTCAAAGTAAACAATTGAATAGGTACCATTAAGCTATACGATAAAAATATTTTTGTCATAAATAATGTTCGAATATCGTTTCCGCAAAATGTTGGCCAACGGGCCAAAATAATATTGTGCTTTGAAAATGCACGATTTATAATAAGAAATGTAAGTTTTATCTAAAGGTAATTGGATCAGAGTTATTATTACATAAAAGTGTTTTAACTAATCGCTGTCATAAACATGATTCTTCTAAATTATTAAATTATTAATTAACTTGTAAAAATATACAAACAACCAAATACATTTTTAGATTGAAGATAATTATTGCAAGACTTTCAACATTAACTTATTATAGTCAAATAAACAAAAATGGTAAGCATAAAAAGTTTTAATTTTCAATTATAAAATAAAATAAATAAACTATAATTTTCAAAATGTAATTTAAATTTATAGATACAGCTCTTTATTTCATTTTTAAGGAATCGATGATATTTTTACGATTCATAGGATAGAAGAAAAATATTACCAGCTTTACAAAAACACATCAAAAAAATACATCCAGGTTTACCATTTTTACTAATTAATTTTATAATACCTTAATCATTTTTTCATTTACCTACTTTAAATGTATCCATTGAATTCAGTGAAAGACAGCGTAGATAATACATTCGTTGTACCTATAGTAAAATTGCGTTAATTCAAAATGTCTTTTCTTACACAATAATAAATTGAAATATATTTTAAAAGAGTGTCAAACATAAAACATATATTGGTATACTTATATAAAACTAATAACAACAAGTCAGAGTTTAATGAATTCAAAACTCAAAGTAAATTATTTTTTCAAAAAATTAACCGATAAACAAATAAAAACTGCTTAAAAATAAAATATTATCCTATTTATAATATATTAAAGTTATTTAATTTATACAGTTAAATCATAGCATTATATAATAACAATAGTAATTTTGTGTATTTGTCAGTCATACAATAAATTATTGAATATTTCAGAACATAGAAAATAATTAATTATAATTTATACGAATTTCGGATATGAATTTTACCTTAGTAAATTTAATTCTACCTTTTTGTGAATTTATTTCGATAACCGTATTCGAATATTTCGATTGTCATAACTTAAGCCAGAGCCATAGACTTATAAAACAACTAGATAGCCGACTGTAAATTACATTCCCTTTAAGAACGTTGAAGTCGGGCCGCCAAATGCCAACAGGGCAATGTTTACATAATAACTCAATAGATAAGATACCTATATTGATAAGTGATAATAAATAATAATTCAAATAATGAAAAAACGAATTTCTTTTCATATTCTATAGTCAAAATGTCAAATACAAATTAAATTACATAAAGTAGTAATAAGTACATAATAAACTACAGTACAAATATTTATATTAATTTTGTTATCATTTATAAATATTCTTATCGACTATGCGATTAGTTGTAAACATTGCCCTGTTGGCATATGGCGGCTGACTTCAATATTATTCCGTAGTCGGCTATCTAGTAGTTTTTTGTATGTCTATGGTCAGGGCTGCTCGTTTATAGATCAATAAAAAAAAATCTATAAGTAGATTTATATAAAATTAATATAATACATTATTTATAATCCCTTTTAAATACGAGTACCTACTTAAAATTTTACTTGAAATGTCGAAATCGTTAATTTATACAAAGTTTCATGATTCTGCTTGACACATAATATTACTCGACAGCTTAAATAAAATGAAATCTTTACCTATACTTTTGGAAAAACAATGGCATGTAACTATGTAAGACAATATTATTAATCATCCGTTTAAAAAAATGAATTAAATAAAGACCGTCAGGTTAGGTTATTTACTACTTAGGTTCACTTATTGTTGATGTCGTATTCTGACAAATCAGAACAATTAAAATTTTATTTTTTTGTTTTTTATTTTTATTTATGATGTATCGACAAACAGCATGTTATTATAAATTTAATATTAATTTAGTTCCGACGTATAAAATATTATTAAAATCCATATTGATTATTAACAATATAGTTAAAGTCAATAAAAAAAGTATTATACTCGTATAATATTTTTTTGATAATGATAAAAACAAAAAAAAAACAATTTAAAAAAATAGTTTTTCTCGTCTTGGGATATCATATTATGGTTCATTTTATGGATAGCAAAATCGAAAAGATTTAATATAAAAATCTTTTGTAGTAAAAACTCTAGGGGTTATGCAACTACTATATATAACAAGAATGTTATAATAATAAAATTGAAAATCGTTTGAAATTTACATAGAAACCGATATGTATATTATACATTATAATATATAAATGGGTATATATATGTGGATTCACATTTAACGCTCCCGACACGAAATTTAATATATAAACGTATAAATTCGATTTTAGACACACACATATGTATATATACATATATAATATATTGTTGTATTTAATTACAAATCACAAGTTTATATAATATAATTTATATTACAAAGAAACCATATTATGTGCCTTTTTGGTTTGAATTCAAATTGAATTACAATGTTTTCAAAAATACTCATTGTTATAAAAAAAAAAAATATATATATATTTTGAGATAATTTATGGCATGTCATATTTTTATTTCAAGAAACGATGTATTTCTGTTGTTCGAAGTGATTTTGATTTTTCTCGACCATATTGCACCAGGGTGACTTGTTAGAGAACTTTGTCGTTATTTTTGATTTTTTTCCGGCCGTGAATTTTTATAACGATGTCAATATGAAAAGAGAAAAAATGAAAAGCTCGCATTTGAATCACCGCACGGTTCAGTAAAGTTATTTTGGTATCTAATTGTTGAACTAATCGAATAGCGCTAATTAGACCGTCACGATTTAGTAATTGAACGTCTTGAACGTATCGAAAAGTACACGTGTTTGCGTATCTCTATTATATATATTATATGTATATAAAAATGAAAATATGGTCTTAATACTTTATACGGCGGCGTCGTATATACCACATGCATTATTACGCAACAACAACAACGGAAAAAAATATTTAATTATTAATTCATAATAATATATTTTGTATAGGCAGTAGGTGCCCGTGAACTGCTTGCTGTAAAGTTTTTTTTTTTTTTTTTATGCGAAGCTAAACGCGGTCTGATGGTATACCTATATCGCCTGCTTTTAACGAAAAACGTAATAAGTAGTAAGTATGAAACTGTATGTTCGAAAATATTATAATATGTGTAAAGCTTGTTACATGGTGGCGTGTTAAAGGCGAGTTGACCTCTGATGTAAACTGTAATAATAAAACTATAAATGAATTATTATTAAAAAAATAAAATAATAATCATTATTGTTATAGCAATTATTTTACCATAATATTATATAATATACAATATGTATATCGTATACACGGTGTTTTGACGTTAAAGTTTATGACTACGTGATTTTTTTATCAAAAATATATAATAACATCCAATACACTTTAAAATAACATTGATCAAAGAAGTCTTTATAATATCTAAACTTTTATCAATAGTAATATATATTTTATTATGTCATATTATATCTATACGATACGCAGGATCTACGGTGTTTTTCACAATTCGCGAGAATCCACGAATCAAATAAATACCTAATAATAACGCCCAAGGAGTAAAAATAATATAAAGCTATACCTGATCCAAGCTCACTGATTTAATATCAAGACGTTGAATTATTTTATAACAAAAAAACTGTTTTGACGATATGACCTATATTGATCTTTAATATTCATATACATTTTTCGTAACACTATTATATTATCGTCGTTATAGAAATTGCAACCCATCTGCGTTATTGTTGTTGGTCGATGTTCATTAGTTATAAATTTATAATGATAATATATTATATAATATTATAAAGCACATAGCAATAACAGAGAGTCGTAGTTAGGGGTCTAGGTGGGCTATGTACCCTCTCCTTCCCCAATGACCTTGTTTACTTAAGTCTATGTTATAATATTATATCAAAAAACTTATTTTACAAAAAGTGTAAGCGAAGGCAAGTTTAATGGGGATTTTTTAGTGCGACTCCCATACAAAATTCCTGTCTGCGCCATCGCATTAAAATATTTTATAATGCGTGCATTTTTATGTGTGAGTTGTTATTGTTTATTTTTCATCGTACATTATTGAAATATATAATAATATTATATACCTGCGAATAGGCAATCGTTTTAACCAAAACTGACTGTCAGCCTAATGGTATGATAATTAACCGATAAAAATCGATCGACGGATAAAAAGTGATTCCTTGGTAATATCACTGTGTGACCTTGTAATGCACTAAAATGTTTAATAGTTATTAAACTATGTCTGATAAGTCTCGTAACAATCTATGGATATATTATCGACTAGTTAACAGCTGGTCAAATTTTTATTTATTTGAAATTAATGATTACGTCAACGAGGCAAATTATATAATTTAGCATACGTCCAAATCAAATACAGTTATTAAACGAAATTTTTAATACAAAATACTAAAAATATCTTTTTCTTATCCAATATTGAAGCATTGTTTATAATGTATACAGTTTTTTAAAAACTTAAGTCTATTTCATTCATAACATTTGATGATAACAATATTTTTCGAATAGTTTATCTGTTGTAGGTACACTAGTTTTGATCTGCGAAAATTCTGTAAGTACCCTACCTAGCGCAATATTTCTGTCGGATAAAGTTTTGATTTTATTAAAAAAATTAATAACTTATGAATTGTATATAATTAAATACTTAAATTAACAAAATCAGCATCATATTTCACAAACTTAATTATTTTTGATTTTTGATGGATATATAGTATATACATTTTGAAATACCTTCCATTATATGGTAAATCAAGTTGTAGTTTTTGTACCCTGATATTAATTACATTTTCCAAAGTTTTCGTTTAATATTTTAAACGTTTCGTTAGTTATACTCAAATATCTGTCGAGAAAGTTAGAGAGAAAAAAACCGGCATACAATCAAATTTTAATTAGACGAATACATGCTATTTTTGAATTTTGAGAATATTATATTTAATTTTAATAAAAATCAGAATCTAAGTCTACATTTTTTTTTTTAACTTGGCAAATTTATATTCAATTTCCATAGTATTTTTTTTTCCTATTTTATTTTAATTTTACAAATTACTATTTTGAAAGTTCATTATAAGAAACATACTTTTCAAAGATTTAAATATATTTTTTGAAAATGTTATATTCTCCTGATGTATTAAAAATATTGATTGGTAATGGTGATCTTAATGGTGTAACGGGATTGGACTTTAGTAGCATAATTTTTATCAAACAAACATTTTTCAGCTATCATTCAAAATGAGGTTAATATAGGATTGAAAATTAAAAATATTCTCAGTATGAAAAATATAAATAATTTATAATATCTATTTTCATACAATTAAAAATTATTTAGATTGCTAAATCTTATATTTTTAAAGAAGTATTGACTGCATTAAAATAAAGTTGTTCAATAAAAAGATATCATTATTATTAGTTAAATTTTAATGAAGATATTTTCATAAATATATTAACTAGATGTATAATGAATATTACAATTATTATTGTATTATGAAGTAAGTACGCTTAATTAATATTAATTAATCAAAAACTGGAATTTCCAAAACAAAAACAAAAATTCCTTAAATTTGACGAATGTGACGTATGGACGATAGTAACAACTGCAGCTGTAGTAGCAAGCCTGCTGGCATGGTCTTGTCGTATTAATTTAGAGGGCGTCTCTTCGTCTCTTTAAAACACAGTAGTTTTCGGTAAACCAAAAGATATTTTTAACTAGCAAACACGACGAGATATCCCACACCTTGCTGAACTGATCATTCCGAGTTGTTATATCTTAACAAGTCGACGACACTCGGTGGATCTCCACTCTACCAACGACGCCACATAGATGTTAATATTGTATTATTCGCTGTCGACTTGAAATTTTTGGACTTAATACCAACGATATCACAATAATATTATATAAGATGTACTGGTACACCTATATGTATAGGTATAGCTGTCTACCTATAATACGCGCATAATAATATTAAATTACTTTTACGCACGTCACCGCGGTATATAGGTACGCTGCCATCGATATAAAATATTTGCGTACATATTCTATACCTATATGGACATGGTCAAAAAGTCATTGGAGGGAAATGTATGCACACACGTACCTATATAGAATCACTGCAGCACCTCCGCATTAGATTTCAACGTTTTCGGTTGAGTGGTTTTATGTGTTTGATACGCAACGATATTAAAATAGATAATTAGAACGCATTATTCGAGTTGTAAGACTTCATTAGCGGCCCGCCGCAGTAATTATTGTTCAAAGTTTATACAGCTATATCGCATGCACATATTATAATGTTATGCTGTGCAACGATGTACGGTAAATTATGCGAATATGTAATAATATTATTATACCCACGCCTTTGATAATAATATGTGCCTACGGTAAGAATTAAAATTACATATATCCTTTTCTTTTTTTTTTTTATCCGAAGCGAAGCGTACGGTGTAATGATCATTATTATTATCATTACCATTATTGACACTCCACGATTCGTGTTTGTTATTGACAGTTTACATGTCGCTGTTGCGCAACATATATTATAATGTTCCGATCGGAGTTCCTGATTAATAGCGCTTGAAAACTGCGAAGAAAATATGTCTCTTGTAGGTATTTACAATTTACATACCTACACACTTACGATATGATATCATTGCACTTGGTATTTCATCACACCTAATAACCAATTTCTATGGACTATGACTGCGCAAAATAGCAAATTCGGGACTTTCGTCTATTGACTATAATATCGTCATTGATGCTTATAGCAATTAATCACGTTTTTGTTTATCATGAACACAATAATATGCTAAACTTTTTGCCAACCATATCACTGCTATTTTCTCTGAGGCATCTCCAGGAATTCTACAATAGTAGGTATAATATTTAGGCATGCAGTGTACAGGTATATGCTGACAAAATATTATATTATTGATCTGTCAGACGAATACCTATCTATTAGAAAATAAATTTTAACTGCTAGGTAATTATAAAAAAATTATCTATCCCTATTATCAGATGGTCATATTCTCCATTTCCTCCTTACTCTTTTTTTCTGCTAAATTTTGTAAAAGATTATATCCAAGAATACGGGACACTTCTTTAAGGTTTAAAAAACCTACACTTGAAATTCACTTTATAATTGATACGCTTTGTATTACAACAATAAATATTTATACCTAAAGTCGTAAGCATCAGTTTTGATCGTTTGAGTTGAGTTTAAATATTCAGTAAACAAAGATTCAAACAATAGTATACTAATTAATCAACATTTTAGGATAGTATAATATTATTGACACTATTCTACAGTAGCATTTAATCATATCTTGATGAAACTATTATTTGGAAATAAAACAAAATTTAGTTATTAAAATTAAAACATAAATATATGCATTTGATAAATAACAAGAATATGGAGTATCTACAAAATACTAATAACATATAAAGCAATAAACGCAACAAAGAAAAACGTTGAGGGAATTAGGGAAAAGATTAATAAAACAGGAAAGGAGTAATCGTTACACATGAAAGAACTTGCACATAAATTATTTGATGTAGGACACGGTGTGGCAACGAATAAGCTAATACCTAATAGACTATGGTATATAATGTATATCATGGTACACTGTGTATATAAATTCGAATTATTTTGAGTACAATATTAAACTTACGGACTATTTAAATGGAAGTAAAATTATTATTATTACTATTATACCCCACGCGATCATAATTTATACTATACAGAGGAGTAGTAATAAGTAACAACTGTTCTAGTACGATAAAGAAAACCACGAAACATCAATCTATTATTAAAGTCATAATGCCATGCCTAGATATCTTGTATTTATATGTATATATAACTAACAAAGTGTTAAGAATTTCACTTTTCAACGATTTTCTTATAATATACAAACATGCAAAATAATAAACAGTAACATGCACCCAGCAAAAAATGTTTTATTATTAATGAAAAACGACTATAAATTTAATGGAAAACGTTTATTCATGAATAAAATAAAACGGAACAAAACGCAATAGCCATTGACTAAGTAATACTTAAGTAATACTATATAATACTAAGTAGTATTTTTTATCGATAGTTAGTACGCTGCAGTAGATAAACTGAAAAATGTCAACATGTAATTTTTATGATTTTGTCGGTAGTTTAGATTAGGCTTTTCATTAGTTGGTTGAATTAAATTTTTAAATTTATATACTTTATTTAAATAGCTAGTTTAATTTGTAAAGTTAATGTCCAACGTTATCATTGTATCATTGTAAGTATAATACCTACGATAGTGTCTATTGCTTTATTTTAGATTCTGAGCGGAGCGATGAATGTATTGATTTTACCATGATGTGTGTTTTTTTTTCTTTTTTTTGTGTCTGTCATCACGTTTTAGGGCAGTAAAAATGCTTCGATTTTTGACTTCAGTACCTCGTTCGATCAAAAAGTGAATCTTGTTGGTACTTTGGGGGGGGGGGGGGTCAAAAGTAAAAAATTCTTAATACTTTTCTAAATAGTCGAGAAAAACAAACTAAAAATTAAGGGAAAAACGAGAAATTTTACGCACACTCATTTTTCGACAAAATCGATTTTGGTTTTTGATGTAACTTTAAAACGAATGACCATAGATACATGAAATTTTCACCGAATGTTTATATATGTATATTATATCCATCATGCAATTTCAAAAAATTTCGACTTAAGTTGAACTATTCATAGGCATTAAAATTTTCAATGATAATTAGTTTTTTTTTTAAATTAATGTGGATAAAAATTTATTTGTTAGGCAGAAAAGCTTGAAAATTTAATACAAGGCTCTTAACATATTGTTACAATAGCAGTTGAAAAATATAATAAATACGTAACCACAATTTTTTTTTACAAGCATTCAAAGTTTAAATTTAGACAACATATGTAAAAATCACGAAAATTCGCAAATTATTTCAAACTAAAAATTCATAAAAATTGTTCTTTTTAAATCTAAGATTTGATAATTTTTAATTATCTATAATATATCCTAGACAGATAAACCGTCTTCGCTCAGAATCGTTTTTCGTATACAATGATATAATATCATTGGATTCAAATTTAATTTCATCCATTACAGTAACCCACTTGTAACCTACTGTACAGCAGAGCGACATCCACGACTTACCCGCCTTTTTTATTTAACTTATTTTATTAGTTCCACTAATCACTTTGTGCATCATTGAATAGATTCTACACAAAATTAATTTATAGGTGTGTAAATATATTTTTATTTTACTTAACTTATTCTTACTGAAATACTTTTTTAGTTATTGTAATACTTAGCATCAATTGAAAATACTGATGTTTAAAAATGAATTTGGTAGGTGCCAATTAAATACCTACAATCATTTCATATATCATGACTGTTTTCGTGAACATGGTAATAATTTAACAATCTATCTTGACATATTTCCACCACATTGTGAAACGTAACATATTTTTATTTTTTTATATAAGTAATACAACTTTGAAGTATAATAATTCCACATAATTATATTTATGCATTAATAAAATAATCAATAGAGTTTTTTTTTATAATTTATAAATTATAAAAAAAATATATATATATATATATATATAAAAGTATATATACTGGTTTTATTTATTTTTTATTGTTTATTTATTAATTTTTTGAATTTTTGCCCTACTTTCCAAATCATTGTCCCAATCAAATTCCATCTTTAGTTTATGATAATATTATATAATAATATGAAATACAATTATTATCCTATAACTAAAGATGACGACCGCATTTACCCGTTTTTTTCTTCGTGCTTACTTGTAACACGTGTAATAATTTTATATTCTATGTATTTGTCCATATTATGGTGTTCTGCAATTTTGATAGAAAAAAATATAAAATACATTATCATATATATATTTACCTACTATTAAATGTATATAAAGTTATTAATAACATGTGAAAACATAAAAAAACCATAAAATAAAATTCGTATATAAATAATATGTTCCAGAGAAGTTTTTTTTTTTTGTTTGTATCTTAATTATTTAAAAACTAGTTATAAGTGGTTAAATTATTCATAATTTTTAAACGCTTGTAACACGTTTTAGAACTAAAAGAAAAATATTCCATTATAACGGGGTACCTGCTTACGATGGAATTATGGTTTTTGTTTATGAATGTGATAATTTGTAAATTTACGATACAATTAATATCAACACTTTACAATGTACGATATGCGAACCATACCTATACGTATAAAGAGGTACGTAAATTATTGATCACATTATTATATACATAGGTATAGTTAAAAAGGCGGCCGGTGCAAAGTATAGTTTTCGCGTATAAAATGTATATAAAATATAATATATAATATATAAAATGCTGTTGAAAGTTCGATTTATATACAGAGAGACAGGCAACGTCGACTGACTTATGAAATGTTTTATTACAATCGTTTTTGATAAGACAATGTTGACTTATAAAAACTACACATAATACCTATACCTATTTGGTTTTGGTTTTGGTTTTTATTTTTATTTGAGAGAATCGATTTAATGCCGAATGTTATGTGGACGTACGGTCTGCAGTTATATGGGGTAATTAAAAAAAAAAACAAACGTTAATCAAATTCAAGCATTTCAAAACATTGCTCTAAGGAAATTAACAAATGCACCTCCTTACGTCTCAAATGTTTCCCTTCATTCAGACCTAAAACTAAAAACAATAGCTGAGGAATCCAAATGTTTCTATAAAAGATTCTTCAACCACCTAAACGTTCATTCGAATCCACTTATCAAAAAATTGGCTTCAACTACTACTATACCAGGTAATCCCCCAAGACGTCTAAAGCGCAAGAAGTGTCGTGATTTGTTATATATATAAAAAATCAAATAAATAGTATTAAAAATAATTATTAAGTAAATAATTAAATGACCATAGAAAGTGCCATCAATGGGTGACTCTTTTTATCAAATTATTTTCCTGTGAATGTACTCTTAGCATATATTCTTATTGTACCTATTAATGATACAGATTGTATATTACTTGTAAAAAAAAAAGAAATGCCGAATGTCATGAAATGAATACTATATTATATATATATATATATATATATGATACTACGAATAATAATTATACTCGTGAATGAGAAACATATAAAAATAAATACCTTTTTTTTTTTTTTTTTTTTTTCTGTTTTAACCGACGACGCCGCGGGATCTGCTTTCGCATTGCTTCCGCGGCGCCGCCATCGTTTATTGACATTATCAAATATTAATTACATTACAAGTTTTACTTGGCTTCTTCCTGTTCTTCTCGGGCTGACCGGAGTCCGCCGCCCTTGAATTCGCGTGCCTGTCATCCGATTGGCGACCCGACCGGAGTCTACCACTCTGGATGTTTCGATCTCCATCAGGGCGGTCGCACGTTCCCCTATGCCCTTCGCAAGGCCTCTTCCTCGCGTTCATCCTTTTCCTTGGTCGACAGAATCGTCTCGACCATGCGGATGAACTCCAGGCGATTAGTTTCGAACTGTTTAATAATTCTTCTTCGGGCTTGGGCGTCTTCTGGCAAGTCATGTGACAGGGGACCACACAGGATTTCCTCAACGTCACCCGCGTTCGGAGGTCGCCTCATAATCTCAGTCATCCGAACGCGGTCGTCAATCCATCTCGGGCAGGTAAAAACCGTGTGTTCAGCAGAGTCGTCGGGGTTGACGCAGTATACGCAATAACTGTCGTCCGCCCGATTAAACCTCTTCAGGTAGCTCCGGAAGCACCCGTGCCCCGAAAGCACCTGCGTCAGTCGGAAAGTCAGGGTTAGCGGTGGCTTTGTTAACCAGCGCCCAACGTCAGGGAGGAGCCGGTATGTCCATCTGCCTTTATCAGACCGGTCCCACCGAGCTTGCCAAGCTGCAATACTGATTGTTCTCTCTTGGTTTTTAACGGTGTTCGGGACGACGTCAGTCTGGTCGTCCAGGCGAACCCGAACTCTAGCCCTCTCTGTTGCTAACAGGTCTGCAGGTAGCATTGAGGCCAATACTGACGAAGCGTCGGCCGAGACTGTCCTGTAGGCACGTGTTATGCGGAGTGCGACGGCCCTCTGCGCTCTTGCCAATTCTGCGCGATTCTTAGCCGTTTTTGTCCCGCGGACGGCCCAGGTCGGCGAGGCGTACAACATCTTACTGTTTGCCACAGTGCCAAGAAGCGCTCTTTTGCTTTGCGACGGTCCGCCGATGTTGGGCATCAGTCTGCCTATGGCTGTCGCTGAGTCGGTAGCCTTACGGGAGGCCTGTTGTATGTGTTTGGTGAAAGAGAGCCGAGTGTCGATCTCAACACCAAGGTATCGCATTGATCGTTTGATAGGAATTACGTGTCCTTCAACCAGAAGCTCCGGGTTGTCATATTTGTTTTTCCTTGTCAGGACTACAGCCTCAGTTTTGGTGGGGGCTAACTTCAGTCCGTTTTGTTCCATCCAAGCCGATACCTTAGCTAACACAGGATTAAGCAGGGTAGCGGCTGCCTCGCCTGTGCGGGCGATTCCTATAACGCACACATCATCGGCAAATGCCACGAGTTGGACACCCGAAGGGGTTTCCATGTCCAATAAATCGTCGTAAAAGACATTCCACAAGGCTGGTCCGAGAACCGAGCCCTGTGGCACGCCGCACGTCGTACTTCGATGGTGGAGTGCTTCGCCAACCAATATGGATCGATCCTGTAGGTAGGATCTTATCATTTTCACAAGGTAAGAGGGTACATTCTTAACCCGGAGGGCATTATCCACCTTCTTCCAGGGAGCCGTGTTGAATGCATTCTTCACATCTAGAGACACAGCCACGCAAATATCCCTGTGCTGTGCCGCGCCTAACGCTGCGCCGTGTGCGGCGTTCAGCAGTCGTTCAATTGCGTCAGAAGTCGAGCTGCCTTGGCGAAACCCGTATTGGTTTGGTGATCTATGACCGGTGCTATCGAGGTGCGTGTCGAGTCTTGCCAGAATTAGCCGCTCTAAGAGTTTCCCCGAGGAATCAAGCATACACAGCGGCCTATAGCTGGACGCTTCGGTTGTCGGCTCGCCGGGGCCTTTGTGCAATAGTACTAGTCTGGATTTCTTCCATCGGGAAGGGAAGGTGGTGTTGGCCAAGCAGTTGTTGTAGACGCTGAGTAGGATGTTAGGCTTCCGGAGGAACACCTTGGCTAGAACCTCATTGGGGATACCATCAGGGCCGGTTGCCTTGCCAGGGGGAAGTCTTTTGCAGGCTTGGGCCAGTTCGGCCAGGGTGAAGTCTTCAACGGTTTCATCTTCTGCGGTTTCTGGTGGGCGGGGCTCGAGTGCCCAGTCTGTCGCTGGGGGGTTCGGGAAGAGGTGATCGGCGATCTCCGACTCCATGCCGCGGGCTTCAATTCCTGGACGTCGACGACCGATGCGTTTGGTGACGATTTTGTAGGGAAGACCCCACGGGTCAGAGTCAACGGATCTGCATAGGTCGGACCAGCATTTAGCCTGGGAGGATCTTATTGCTTGCCGCAATACCTTCCTCTTGACCTTATATGCGGTTCGATGAACATCTAGTTGTTCGTGTGACTCTCGCCTTCTTGCTGCCCTGTGGTAACTCCTACGCAGCCGACCGTATTCGTCGCGTAGTGTGGCAATTTCTTGGTTCCACCAGTGGGCTTGCCTTCTGCCGTGAGGCGGTGGTGCCCTGGGCGGCATGCATGCGTCGCAAGCAGATGTCAAGTATGAAATGTGCTGGTCAGCAGCTTGATCAGTGGGCGTGTTTTCATCAGTAGCGGGCAGAGGTGCTATTTCCAGGTGGGAAGTTAGTGCGTCTAAATTGAACCGTCTGTAGGCCCATCCCCTGAGGCGTTCCGGGGGATCGTCCTGATCAGGAGTCCGTTCTAACCGTTCTAACCGGAACTGAATGTATCTGTGGTCACTCGCCGATTCGACTTCGTCCATGACTCTCCAATGGGTGAGGGCGAGGCAAGGTCGGCAGCGGTGGAACGTGACATCGATCACCGACTCAGCGTTTATTCTGCGGTACGTAGGCTTGGTGCCAACGTTACCGACCAACAGGTCCAAACTAGCAGCTAGGTCAGCTAATTGGTCGCCTCTAGCATCGTTCTGCGCTGAGCCCCACTCCTGCGACCAGGCATTAAAATCGCCTCCGATGATAACCGAGCAGTGCAAGTCTGCCGAGCGAACAGACTGCTCGACGTCTTCCAGGAAGTTGGCGAAGTTGGCATCCGTGTCGTTCCGGGAGATGTAGCAGCTGTATATCCTAATGCCCCGTGACTGAATCCAGGCGAAGCCGCGACCCGACCCGATCGAGTCAGGTACAAAGTCAGCGGTGGCCGTGAGTGCAACTGCACAAGTTCCATCGGTGCTGGCTACCCATCGGTCGTCATGAGTCGGATTCCAGTTCTGTTCAGAGACTATGAGAATTTGAGCGCCTGTGGCAGCGGAAGTCTGTTGTAGCAAGTTCTGTGGTATGGAACTCCGTTGAAGATTGATCTGTAGGCAGCGAATCATTGCAGCGTGCTTACTCCATCTCCGCTGCCTACCTGCCGAGACTGGGTTTGTGGATTGCGCCCGGTTGGCTTCTTGATTGCCTCCTTCCTGGCTTTGCACGTACCTGAGCCTGGCTTATGCTCGTAGCGCACAAAGCCAGCTCTCTCGCACGCTACGCATAAGTCTTTGTCTGCCAGGCATTGTTTTAGCTCGTGCCCTGGTTCTCCACAGCGTTTGCAATTGGACGATAGGTCGGGCCCGGAGCAATTACCACTTTGGTGTCCAAATCCGTGGCATCGGAAGCACTTTTCTGGTTCAGACCGCCTAGGGCGAACGCGGCACATTGTCCATCCAATTGGTACTCGACTTATTCTAGCGGCGGCGGCTCTAGTCATTCTAGCAGTAGCAATCTGCTGGCCGGACCTAGTGGGCCAGAGACCAGTGATCTGCATAGCCTGCCGTTCACAGATGGCAGCTTGGTCGTCATCAGATCCTGGTATTGCCGCCCGCAATGCTGACAGAACCTCATCCTTGGTTGCCACTGCATCGAGGTCCACAATCTCGACTACAGCATACTGGCTAAGCTGCGATACTCCTCCGACAGCATCACCCAGCCTGGTAGCAATGGCCGACGACAACTTCTGTGCTGCTACTACGGATCCAGCACCTTTGTCTAGCTCGACTAGCAGATGACCATCCCTGGTTTTACGCATGCCGGTTACCTGAGCTCCCAGCTCCGCCAAGTTTATCTCGCTGTTCTGCCTAATTGCGCGAACGGTGTCTGCGTATGACGAGCCAGCCGCCAACTTGACTAAGACAGCCGGGGGCTTAGCCCTGTGCTTGGCCCCTGTCGTCAGAGGTATGTGTTGGCCCACCGTTTTACCATTGGGAGGTGCTGAGGTTGTTTTCCTACCAACGACTACCTTCCACCCTTCGCCATCCGTCTCCATCGCCGATTCAGCTCCATCGTCGGTGTGAGTAGTCATCTCTGCCGGCCCACGAGCACCTGCCTTGCGTGAGCGACGTCTTGTTGACTCCTTCTTCCGACGCTCCTGTTCGCTCTCCCACCAGTTAGGGGTCAGTATGGTGTCCGTCCCAACGTCAACCATCACCGGCCCGTCAATGCCCCTGACCACTGGGCCGGTCGCCAAGTCGTCCCTCGGTTTCTTAGCTGGGGGAAGAAGTGGTGACCTCAATTTCCCCTTTCTTGTTAACATCGGAGCCACGACGTCGAACATATCTTCCAGTATCTTAATGATACGGTTGGATCCCAATTTATCTTTCCCTTGTCTCGCTTCGGCCATTGCTGTTTTCAGCAAGGATTTTATGCACGCCAGTCCCGCCTCTACCTGATTCCCACTGCCCTCCGCCGTGGAGGTAGGTGTTGTTATGGCGACCTTCCGTTTAACACCCGTAACTGGTGTGGTGTCACCTCCGGTGCACAATCTGTTACTCATCGGACTGGA
Organism: Diuraphis noxia; assembly: GCF_037042655.1. Taxonomy (NCBI): domain Eukaryota; kingdom Metazoa; phylum Arthropoda; class Insecta; order Hemiptera; family Aphididae; genus Diuraphis; species Diuraphis noxia. The sequence goes on along the minus strand of NW_028301711.1, from coordinate 90,254,529 downwards.
GTTTGGGTCACCAGATTCAGCTTCCATGGTGTCATCATCGTCATCGTGGTTGCCGCAATTCATACTTCTACGACTCTGGTTTATTAGCTATGCGTCACCCTGTATGTCATACAGTGTGTAGGTATGTTATTGTTTGGCTTCCGCTTCGACCATGCGCCGCCCGATCCGCGATACGGGTTCGGCGATAACGGCGACGACGACGGCTCGCCGACTGACCTTTGGCCGACCGCTCGCCGATACGATAGAGTAATATGTAATAAGCGTTGCTCTTACCTTAATCCGTGTTCGTACTATCCTAACTTAAAACTGCCCTTATGGGGGAGGTTTTTATAGGGCCGACTCGAAACCGACACCGGTCCCTTCGCGCACTTTTTAGGCACTTTTCAGTACAAAGATCATAAAAAACTGTTAACAATTGCCAGCTGGAAGCGCCTTGATATCAGGACGATGCTAACACGCATGCTATTGCTACGACAGCCACCGCTATAAAAATAAATACCTACATATATATTATATAATTATATGTTTATATGATATTAGGTATATACCGGGTGATTCTTTTATCATTGAACACTCATTATTTCAATTACTAATGTTTATGAAAATATTTTTTACATAGTTTCAAGTTGTTCAAAAACCAACGTTTTTATTAAAAAAAAATTATTTTTAAATATTTTTTATCTTTATCATTTTTTAAGTTTCTTACTTTTTTTAATGACAACATAGAATTTTAATTTCATATTCCAAAGCAGAATATTTTTCTAAGTATTTTGATTCATAAAAATCAAATTTAGGATGAGTAGTTTATCAGTTATAAGTATTTAAAGTTTAGATTGGCAGAGTGGGGTGGTACAGGGTTACCCCGCAAAATGTTTGTCCACTACTCCGCTTGTCTAAATTTTAAATACTTATAAGTTATAACTCATAAACTACTCGTCCTAAATTCGATTTTTATGAATCAACATACTTAGAAAAATATTCTGCTTTGGAATATGAAATTAAAACTCTATGTTGTCATTCAAAAAAGTAAAAAAAATATAAGGATAAAAAATATTCATAAATATAATTTTTTAATAAAAACGTTGGTTTTTTAACAACTTGAAACTATGTAAAATAATATTTTCAAAAACATTAATAATTTTTGAAATAATAAGTGTTCAATGATAAAAGAATCACCCGGTACTACCTATATGAATTTCAAATTTATCATTCGATGATTTTAATAAAATTTTATATGTATATATTTTTTATTTATATATTCAGGAACAGAGGAGTAATAAAACAACATTAGGTGTGCTGCACACATGCCATTATGCTTATAATACTATATTATTACTAAATACATTACTGAAATGAAATCTATGATGCTAATGTTGGAATTCGAGGTCGTAATATTATACGTACTCGTATTCCACTGGATTGTTGATTATTACTAGAGTAGTAGAGTTTATGATTGTGCGCATCCTTTACTGTTGTATTATGCTTTAATACGCGATTGACCGATATCGCATACAGTAATCGTCGGTCGTCATGACGTATCTTTTCGATATAGGTAAAAAATTTTAATATTTTGTCGGATAAATCAGCGGAACCGTTCGCTGTCCATCTAAAAGAGTGTCTATTACGAAAATACCGTAATCTCTTAATATAGCCGCGTTCAGTTCTCGAAACACGTCAATATTACACTACGTCACAGATAATATCCGAAATCTTTCAACTTCTCCGATTGCACTGACATCGGAGTTCATTACTTAGATCGCTTACAAAAAAAAATTGATATTGTCGGCTGCAATGGGACGGGAGAAAATAACAGCTACCCAAGAACGACACAATGGCCAGAGTTATCCTCTCCGAAAATACTCTAATCGTAGTCTATATAATAATGGTCCGAAGTTATCCCAACGCAATATTATTTCGAGCAACGCGATTTAATAAATATAAAAACAGTTTAATGGCATCCATAAAAATAAGCCTCCGCGGAGGCGGTAAATCCCTTAACACCTCTGGCTACGACTGCACTGCTGCAGGCACGGTCTCAAATACGCGAGATTAAAATTGTATTTTATACTACTCGCCTTTGGCTCTAATTTGTTGACAAAATGTAGTTTCGTGTCGTTATACGAAGACTTGAAATTGTTACGGGGGAAAAAAAAACAAGTTCACGTCTAGTTTTGGGGTTTACGAAGGTGGGTTTTTGGCTAGGGTAGGTGGGAGGGGGTCAAAAAGGCGCCGGTGAGAAACAACGTTCGCAAAACTCACTCTCCGAACGTGGCGATTATAGATGGCGCATATCATATACGATGTATATCTACATTCTATACGTATATTATACAACATGCAGTATATACTACTGACAGTGTTTCAAGAACACGTCAGTCACATTTTAATGGAAATATACTGTTACGTTCGGCTACATAATATGTGCCACAGGTAAACGTGTATATATGTATACATACTTGTATACCTTTGTATGTGTGTATAAGAGCGTATATCTAAATGTGCGTGAATTGTAATGGTCTCGAATAACTGCAGGAGAGAGAGAGACAAGACGATTGTTATGCAAATATTTGAAATATCGCTTCTGACGGACGTCGTGGAAATAAAAAAAAAAAATCATTCCCAAGTGTCATAAGTGTCATACAGGTGTATACAATGTGTAATATTAATAGGTGGGGTATTCAAGTCAAATATTATACAAAGGCGTTAACGCAGGTAGGTACATGATTATAACAACATGGATACTATATGTATTACACTCGAGTGGTGTGTAATACTTATACAGGTACGCGTCTTTTCGTGCAGAAGAATCCCTAGCTGCGGTGCATAACAATGTATGTGTTTATTGAAATATTTTGGTGACGACACCAAATAAATCGAAACCCATTAAATGCTGCACATCTCTCGAAAACATAACTGCCTATTTGATATTTTGTACACGTAAAATTGTATATTATTATGGTGATATATTATTGTAAGCGATGCGTAATAGTACAGAAAATACGTGTTATACGTTCCAGATTTGAAATCGCGTACGACTCGAAAAAAGGCGACCACCACATATTATTATTTTTCACGAAAAGCATCTCGATTCGCGGATGTTATGCAAATATCATAACAGTGCAATGACTGCGTTATACTATTAAATGCGTGTTATTAGCAACACCGATGTACATATTTTGAGATTTGGCGCAGAGCTTTAACTTCAAACAAGTTTATTTTTTATTGCGATTGCCACAGTGCTATACTTCGGTAGGTTGGTACCTACTACAATATGAATATTATAAGATATTTACGATTTACCGATACTGCGTGATGTCGACGGGGGTCTTGCATATAAATTGTTGAATTAAAGTTTTAAGAAAAAATAGTAAACATGTATGTATATAAAAGTATTGTATTATTTTATGCGTATACGACAATATAGATGTGTATTTCTTACACACGAGAAGTGTTTTGAAACCACCGTAGAAGAATAATGGCGAGGAATCATATTATTTACACCCCGGCAGAGCATAATATTTATACATATTATATTATATATTGTTAGAGGTAAAAGCGTGAAGGACACAGCACACGAATCGTTCATATTATAAATCAGGGGTGTCCAAACTATGGGTCACAAAAGAGTTTTAACCTCCCTCGTTAACTTATCATCAATAAAAAGAATATTTAGAAAATTAAGAGAATTGCAATTTACACGTATTATCATTAAAATTAATAGCAAGTATATTTATGTATATTGTAAACAATGTTTTATAAAATATACCTACATTTTTATAAAATTAAAAATTATAAGTGTTAATATAATTTTAGCCCACTAAGAGAGCATTTAATATTTTTTTATGTGGCTCATGAATAAAAAAGGTTTGGAAACCCCTGGTATAGATTATTACCCGACGGCCATCACCGCTGTCTTCGTGCGGTATAGTTTTATATTTCGTCCATATACGAAGATGTGCGAATGATGCAATAAATCTTTTTTTTTTGTGCGTTTAACTCTCCTGGAACTGGTCCACTAATTCTCGCGAATCATAATTGAATAGTTATATCTATAAATATTCGTAATCTTATATGATATAATTTACAAAACATTATTGGCGTGAGTCATCTGATATGAATGATATGATATGTACGCATTTTCGATGCTTCAAATATTATAATAAGAGAATTGGAATCATCGTTTTATTTTTAACTATTTTGCACGTTATTCATAAGCACTGTCATATTTGAAAAAAAAAATTCTACCGACTGCACAAAATGTAATAATAACCGACAGTAGGATTTTTTTTTAAAATCTCGAATATTCGGCGATGCAGCTAATGTACTGTATCTGCGGTATTTCACCGCGAAGTGTTGGTTCGTCGAAAAGTAACATTGCCATTATGTTGCGTATATACAACGACATACATAGGTAAACAATAAATCCAAACGTGTCGTGAATGTCGAGAAAACATGTTGCTTATCCATGTCTGCATACTTAACCGATAACAATTTCTCAAAATAAATAGTGTTTACCAGTTAACGTGGAACTTAAACATCAGTGCTTCTCAACCTTGAGACTTCTCAAGGCTTGATTTATTTAATTAATTAAAAATATTTTCGGTTATTTAGTTATATATTAGTTATATATATATATTTTTTTTTTTTTATTAAAGAAATAACCCTCGGCAACTTGGCCATTGGGATAAGATACATTTTTTTTTAAGGTTTTACATAATAATAATAGAAAAGGTTTAATAACAATAAATGTCTAAATTATATGAGTGTAATAATTATAATAAGGTTGTGTTTTTTCAAATGGTTAAATAAGTTTGTCCATTCTTATCTCCTGGGAGTTAAGAGTTTTACATTAAATTTAGAGGGGGCCCTATGACAAAAAAGATTTAGAAGCATACTGTTATACTTTATACTCATTGTAGTGTTAAAAAAAAAATAAAATGGTTTTCTCAATGTTTTAAATTTAGAAATTATGAATTAGTGTTGAAATTGTAAAGTACCTAATTGATTGTTTATGTGTGATTAATAGTCTTATACTCTTATGAATACTAAACAGTAAACAAGTGCAATTTTTTTTTTTTAAAGTTACATTTTTCCCAGTAATAATAATGTGTATTATGTAGTGAGTATATATATTTACCCACAATTTAACTTCACAAGCCATGTATATCATATCGGATGAACACATAAAAGCTAAACATACAATAAAGCACAATATTAAGTACTTGTTATTTCATCATCAAATAGGTATGTGTGTAACGAAAACGGTTAGAGTGTTTTCTGCTTTGCGTATTATTATTATTATTATTATTATTATTATTATTATTTAAACAAATCACTATTCAAATTCGTTAAAGTATGATTTACTTTACACATATTAATAAATTATTAATAAATTTATGTTTTAATAGTTCATGTAATATAATATCCTGTCGGCCAATCGTTACTTCGCTCATGCCGCCATATTATTATACCTACCTATATTTATATTATTATAAAATATTTAAAACCGCCTTGGCATGTTTGAAAAATTAATTTCGACTGGTAGGTTTTCAACACGCTTAGCGAAATAATTATGCCGAGAAAAATAAAATCGAGTCTGTGGAGGAAAACAGAGGTACGTTACACCAGCACCACAACCTAAGCTTTTTTATTTTAAATTGGTTCCATGATTTAGTAACCGATTAGTAACCATTCGTAACCACAAAGTTGGAATTCGTAACCTAAACCAAGCACCAGAAAAACGGTTTACCTGGAAAACAGATTTACTGATTACGCGCAGTCTGCACGCAGCCACTATGAATTTGCGTGTTTGTAAAAGAAAAAAAAAATGGCATCGTGACTTAAAAGCTCTGTCTCTACATAGTCTTAAAATAGGTATGTATCCCACATAGAAAGGTCGTTATCAACATCAAAAACAGTCGACCGAGAATTATTTGTTATAAGTATGACTATGTCATTCTAATTGCAGCACACATCGCAGGCGTGAGCTCGAGATGCATAAATACCGCCGAGTTCTATTGACACACTACTCGACACAACGATCAACACGTAGGAAATTTGTTTTAAAACAGCCGTTCAACAGTCTATATAGTTCCCGATCGTACACAAATTATACGACACGCACTAGCTGTTATATATCTATAATAACTATATGCAACATATCTATCTGGTTTTTATCGTTCGTCAACAAAGCGTTGGTGATCAGTGGTACACGTGGTACCTATTATTATTATTATTATTGCCTTGTAATAACCTGCATAAGCTTTCTGTAGCCAATATAATAAAATAACGAAGCAACTGTCAAATTCGTCAGATATCCACTATCTCTATATAATATGTTTACACGGTATATTACCAGCTTACGGGCACTATTTGTTCCCACCAATAACTTTTTATCTAAACTATTTTTGAAACATGTTGGTTTTGGAAAATGTTAGCACTCATATTGAATGGCCAAAATCATAACACCTTACAGTATTTTTTGGTTTATCTGTGATCAAAATTGTATATAGGTATCAACGTTTATGTTTCGTGTTGTAATATGGCCACGGGATAACCATTTAAAAATAATAGATAACCAGAGAAAGAAAGCCAGTTTAATGTATGAAATAGTTACCGTATACTCATGCGTTGGGTAGATTCTATTATGATCATATAGCATATTATAGTAGAAATCCTACTACATTTATATCATATAAGTTTTGAGGGAGTTTTTTTTACACATAATTATCATACCCGAATAGTTGAAAATAATGTTTTTAGATTAAGTAAGTTTAATATCGAATATGGAAAAAAGACCCTTTTAATATTTGACTGTGCAATGTGTAATTGATAAGGAGGTATTAACATCATTAACAATTTTAATAATTACAATAGTTACGAAAAATGTAATAAAGTAAGATCTGGTTAATCCAAATACAAGATAATCAGAAAGACGTGGTAATCCGAATGGGCTTGAAAATTGTCGCATTGCTATATATTAATACACGCATGCATGTACGTATGTATATCATAATGTAATACAATTTCCCGGTTTTCTGCTTCAGAAGTTCCAAAAGCGTTGAATACAGCCATTCAATGGACAGAAGAAAACTTTGATAACCGCAAAGAACTAATGTTGCTAAGACGTTTGTGGGATAAGGAATTTAATCAGCATATATTATGTAGGAACTAGTTTTCAAAAAGAAAAAATCAATTTTTTAAATGAATAGATATACAATAATATAATACCTAATATAAATGGTATATGTATAATACAGTATGTATTTCAAAATTTAAATTACAAGAAAATTATTTTTTCTTAAAGTTAAAGATAATATAAAAAAATCGTAATTAAATGACCTATTTCTCCAATCTCCTTCGGATTAACGAGACCCATATCTGTAGTACTTGAGTTAAATTTTTACTATAGGTAATTACTAATTTATATGCTATTATTAATATTTTTATTGGATACTATAGTAAATTTTGTAATTGTTTATATTAGTTTTCTTTTTTGTTTGTATAAATAAAAACATTATTATGTTTTTGTATATTGGATATATTCTTATATTTGAACAGGTTCTAGTTAAAATTTGCATACCTTATATCTAAGTATAGAACTCTGTGTCTCCTCTAGAAGCTTTGAATTTTGAAGACATTACTATTTCAAAATTGTTGTTATTATATTTATGTTATTTAAAGTCGTGAAATTAAGTAAAAAAAAATTAAAAATATATTACAGTACGTAGTTTAAATAACTATTGGCTAAAATTATTACATTTTTTTGTGTACTTTAAATTATTACACAGAATGTCAGCTAATAGCTAAGTTGTATACCGATAAGTGGTTATGTCTTAGTCATACGGAGTCTCGGTATTGTGTTTAGTTTTGATAACTTATTGTTCTTATATATGGTGTGTATAGAGTTTCGAATTTTACGAAAAAAGTTATTGAAGTTTGAAATAATGAATTTTTAAACATTCAAAACTTTTTTCTTATATGTGATGTTGAAATAATAGAAAATATGTTGCACAGTCAATTGTAATAATTATTGTATACTCTTTAAATTGAAAAAAATTGATTATTTAACTTAGACTATAGCCTGATGCGTGGTTTTATCCCGTTATAAAGTTTTTGATATATTGTAGATACGGTTGTAAGACGGAGACAACACACATGTGGGTGTAGCGTTTTCTTGATTATAATGAATGATTTATCAACGTTAATAAAGCCGTGGCTTAGGAATTACACTGTAAATGATCATATTATAATTATAACTTAATAAATAATGATTTATCAATGATTGGGTGTCTTTTTTCGTTATTATTATTTTTCAGTAAAATTATGTCGTTAAGGGTTGTAATACACTCTCAGTTGTATTTAAAATTTACATTTCTTGACTTTGTTATCAATCACCCACACTAATAATATTAATACCAAAACACTACAAATCTACAAAAATCACACAAAATAAATAAATGATTTAAGTGTTTTAAAATGTGATGTGCTTGTTGATGTGTCACTTGTGAGCAAAGATTATATGAGATTATTAATTTGGTAATAATGTTCAATCGTTTTATATTTATTTATGTATACGATTTCTATATTATAAATTTACGGGTTTCTTAGTTTCATAATACTATAGACATAAATTTAAAAATGTTCTCTCGATCTACACAACTATAAGACTGAATATATAATATGAATACATTAAATTCATGCAATTTTACAAACCCAATGGTGTGATATGGAGTTAATCCTCAAAATTTGGTAGGTATCATAAATTTATTGTGTCCAGTATTAGCATCCCAGAAGTTTGTATTTGTGTAGAATTGTATCTCCTCTATATGTATGTTGACTTTATATTATGTCTACTTATTTATTATACATATGTATAAACTAATATAAGTGATGTAATAGGTATATAGGTCACATTTTACATAATTGCTATTAAATTGTATGTCAAAAGAGTAATACCTAATATATTTAAGTAGCTAAAATTTATGCAAATGGATTTTTGTTCCCATTATTAGGTAATGCGAGTCATAAAGCTTAAACAGGAGAAATGGTCTATATATCGTGTTTAATGGCGGGCATTGTTGTACCGATCTTTAGTACGTGTGTGGGTCAGCGACATAAGTACACAGTGAATAGTGATACACACTGTATCGAGGGCGTACATAATATAACACTATGTCAAACATTTTTCCACCGATGGTCATCACTCATCGCAAATATATTATTATCATCATCATTATCATCGTATTATCGTGAGGTTATTGTGGATTATTCGAGCATTCATTTTTTACAGTGCCGATTCCAAAATGATGAATGTTCCAATACCTACTTATACAGTTATATGGATTTCTGTCAATATAAATGGAAATATAGAATATTTAAAATTGAAACGTTACACGGCGCTTTGAATAATACACGTGGACCGACAGCTTGTACCTATAGTATAATAATTGTAATAATAAAAATAATAATAATATGTACCTACACATGTATACGCGATTGTTACGCCCAACTGGTGTTATTGGTTTACATATTATTATATACATTGCACCGATACACACTTTAACATTTATATTATGTATTATGTACATTATGTATGACGTATGTATAGGAATACGAGAAGTGTATTTAGTTTAAAAAAACGCATGCCTGTAACTTTACATCTATATACATCATACATATTATATTATATTATTATATTACGCATAACGATACAATATTCTGAACGTTATTCAAATGTATTGCATTGGATTCGTTTAACACACTGCGTGTTGTATTAATTTAAATTTAAAAAATACAGAGGGTTGATAGTGAGTGGGATGGTTTGAGGAGAATGTGAGTAGGTATTAACCGTATGCGCAACATTGATGTTTTTGTACGAGTAAAAATAATAATTATATCATTGTTGAGCAATGGTAAACAGGGTGGTGAGAAATACTATTGTGCAAGTCACAAACTGTTGTGTACAGCTGTATAGACTTCTAAAATTAATTTTTTACGCTCGAACATACTATTCGAGAAATCATCAGGTGAAATGTGTTCCGACCTAATAGTAACGCGTAACAATATAATATAATATTTATTTTATTTCTCCACACTGTGGATTGACTATCATTTGATCATTCTCTATGTTTAAAGGCATAGGCGCATGTAGGAATCATTTTTTTTTTTTTTTTGTAAAAGGAAATAGTCCTCCACAATAATGCCAAACAAGACTTTATATAAGTCATATATCTTAGTTTATTAAATTTAAGTTAGTATAATACAATGGTATATTTTGGCAAATTATAACTATTGAATTTATTTTATAAATTGGAAAACAATGATAAAATTAGTAATTACTTGACGGAACTATAACTTGTGAGTTGGAGGTATAGTCTGACTTGATGACGATTTGGGCAGTCTGGAAAAAGTAAAACTTTATAACGATTTAAGTGTTTCTTGTAATGCATAACATTTAATAGTTTATACTTTATAGATATAATTATTACACTTGATTACTATTAGATGATAAAAAATAAATTATCCATTTTGTTAATATTTTGTAAAAGTAAGTTTATTCTGTACGAAGTATAAATGTATTGATTTTACAATTATGATTTATTTATATTTTATGTGCAATACTCGCCTTTATATATAAGAACAAAAAAACAGCTTCATTCGCCAATTTTAAGAGTGTTTGATAGTAATAATTTGGACCTAGTTTGTACAATGATATTAGGAGTCATAATTCTCAGCTATTATCAGATTGATTGAGAAAAAATTGAAAAAATTTTTTTTTCAAAAAATTAATTTTTTTTGTTTGTAACTCAAACATGAATAATATCTAGTAGAGATTTGATCGTTTCACAAAATATCAAGTACACAAAAATTTATTTGATTCTTAAAGAATTATTCATTGTCTTGTGCTATTTAACTACCTACCTATATACAAATACGATTTTCTATTTTTTTCGTTTTTTCGTTTTTTGATATATGTTATTATAGTATGGATCATACCTTCGGGTATTTTTAGAAAATTGAATATCAAATGAAAAGAAAAATGTCTATTAAATATTTTAGTTTTTTGTAATATTAATTTCACAGATTTTCTTTCCGTTGTTGCGTAGGTATATTATTAAATAATATATAATTTTTTAAACACACACAATATTCTTTTTTCCAAACAAATATTTCGACTAATTTTAAGCTATTTATGTTACAGTTCACGATCGTATTCAAAGGTAAAGTGATATTAACTTCTAAGTATTAACGACAATAATATAATATGTTATAATATTGCAATTATTATTGATCATGTAATATTTACAATGTTTTTTGGCTCAAATTAGTTCAACACGATGTACTACTTAACTAATTGTATTTTTTGTTAATGAATTTTAAAATATTCTTAAAAATAGAGACTGCAGACATGCACTTAAGCTCAGAATCGTTTTTCTTATGCAATGATTAATATTATTGAATTCAAATTGAACACATACCTTACTTGAAATTGAATGTATTATACATATGTGTGACTAATTGTGTTCCCTTCTGAACATTTCTAATGTTGTTTATTATATTTAATTTAATATATTTTACGTTTGACTAATTAATATTATGATTGTGAAAAATGTATATAATTTATTACTATCTTTATTGAATATCCATAAAGATGTACTTATTTACCGAAGACGCCATACTGAACATACGAACGACGATATTATACATATATAGTTCCCGATTGGTATAGTAAATATGTGCTATAATGTCTATTGGTAAATAAATCAAAATTGATGGTTTAGGGACTTGGTGAATGATTTTTATATCATTATAAAGGCTAAACTGAAATTGATAATAAAATATAAGTTTTCACTTTATTGATAGGTAGTTAGGAGGTACATGAATAGCATCTATTGTCCATTATTTTTTTTAAAGTAATATCAACTTTTTTCAAATAATGGTTGTGGAAACTGTTGAATTTATTAGTATATTTTTTCAACACTTCCTGTATGTAATGAAACAGTTCTGTTTTTAATTAGATCGAAAGAAGAAATAAAATCCTATTATAAATTGTTACTACATCATCAACGCTTCACAAAAAAAAAAATAAAAAATAAAAAAAAGGGAAATGTGTTTATAACAATCCTGTTTTTTTTTTTTTTTAATATTTACAATATTATTGACTAATGGCTGCGTTGTGTACTAATGATGCCCATAAAGTGTACGGTCAAATGAAAGTGGGAACAGCACGATTTGAATGCCAATGCGCTAATGCTGTTTAAAATAAAATTGCTAAGTCATACGCGTACTAACATAAATGGTACTATAGTGCATTTTGTGCAATACATGTGTACATGTGATTTCGGTTGACACTGCGTAGGCGTGTGTGTCTTGGTAATTTAATAATTATCTATCACTCATAGTTAAGATTATATAATTTCGTAAAATTAATTTTCTTGAAATATTTCATTTATAAAAAAAATCTTACATTTATTAAACACTTAAACATTTTTAGTAATATGTTTGATGTTTATAAATTATTATATGCAATAAAGATAAACTATAATCATAATCATACTATGTTAAATACCTATAGAAACTACTTTATACATCTATATAAATTAATTAAAACATAACTACGTAACTTCATAAAGTCATAACTTATAAGTGTCAAATTCATCATCATAACTCATGATACATGCAATTTTACAATTATAATATAAAAATGTTTATAGTTTTATAATATATGTAGTTTAGTACATTTAGGTATCTAAATAGTGTTAAATAGTGTTGATAGTTAAATATTATTGTATCTAATCAGCATTATATTGTTTGTTATTTTTTTCAAATTTTAAATAATTATAAAATTAAACAACTGCGTATTATTATTTATTAACTGCAGTTATTTCATTATTTGTTATTACCAATATGGGTAGTACTAATTATCAATAAAGGGAAAATATACATATACCTACTCAACGGCAATATTGCAATATGCATTCACACACATTTTAATCTCTAATGTCATCATAGGGTTATAAAATTAAAAACGAAAAATAAATATCCAATAATTGAGAACTGACTGTTACAGTTTTAAAATTATGGCCATTATTAACAAGGTGATTCCCGAACCACAACTACCATGTATTAACGTTGAAAATGCATTCATTATTAATGTTAACGCTTTGCGTAATCAATTAATAACCAATCAATACTAATTTATGTTTATCACGATACGTAAAAAAAATATAAATATATATTTTTCATAATTTATTTTGTTGTAATACTTCAAGAAGTCAAGAAGAGTGAAATAGGTAATCAATTTTAAAAACTATCAAATTCAGAACCATACTCCATAATATTAATTAGATAATTTATGTTTTATTAATTAATATTATATAACGTTAAAAAATAAAAATAAATTGCACTTTCACAATTGTAGTTTAACCTACACATCACAGGGAACCCTCGAACATTGCATGGCTGGCTTTTAGAGTAAGTATACGCATAATAATAAATAATAATAGTGTACGCATGAACACGACACAATATATTACAATATTTTATGTCAATCGTCAATGTGTCATATTTGGACACTGAGCATGGCCTACAGGTACATGTAAAATATTTGTTCTCGCATCGTAGAAATTCCTACACAATAATAGGGTCAACGACGTGTACGCCATCGGCGACCGACTATGATATTGAATAATACCCTAATTAGCCGGTTTTCGACAATCATTACAAATCACCATTCATTACCCCACAGGTAGTGACAATGTCATAATAATGCATTAATACAATGCAATATTATTATGCATGTGAACTAGTGCGTTTTTATGACTGCTGAATGTCTACGATAAAATTTTCCACGCAAATTAATTATGGTAACTTTTCACAGCCACCAACTTTCATTGTTTTGCTATTTGTCTAACAGATCATATTTCGCACCCGAAAATCTTTTATTGATTATTACTGTTCAATTTATAATATTTATGCAGGTACTTACTAGGTAGGTACATTGTATAACATTTTTGTGATATAAACTCGATTTAATATGTAGATGAAAAAAATGATGAAGTGTAATGTTTATTATCTATTTATATTGGTTTAAGAACATTTTTTAAAGTTGTATAAGAAATCTCTAAAAATGTTTCGTGCATAGCAACTCACTTGATTTAGCTAAAACACAGATTGTACTCGAAATTTTATTCAGGGATCTGTAATGAAATAAAGTGAATTTTTAAATTTAGCACACTCCCAAATTAAAGGTCTACAGAGACTCTTACACAATTTATAGCGCTCGTAGCTTTTTGTAGTTCACTTCAATGTCTCAAGAGTGTTGGACCTACAATAGGGAAATAATCGATTATTTAATTTAGAATAAAATGTGTCCAACGATAGATATTGAACTGAAAGAAGACGATCCTTAAGAAACAATTTTCACGATACACGTAGGCGCGTATGGTATCTATAATATACTCAATGCATCGCGTTACTGAAGAATAAAGCTGTCGTAATTTGTACATCGTATGTGTGGGTACATTTGTGTTATACTCTAAAAGTGAATTTCAAACGAACGCCTCTTATGCCTAGGTACCTACTCTTCATTGATGAACGGAATTGAATGCATTGATGTGGGCTGTGGTGCCACCTTTTAACAATATCTGCATAGAAATAGGATTTACGGAAAACACAATAAAACAAATAAAAGATAGTGTTGTAATTTATTTACGTTTGATTATAGTAGTTGTCGTGACGTGTATATCAAAACACGGAACCGCACAGGTACACACCACAACGTCGTTAAAACGAATAAATCAATTTCGTTAAATCACCCTAAATTACAACTTTCTTTTATATCGAAGTTTGCCTATTCGCATCAGCTTATTATTATACTGTATAACAATTATTGGCATTGGTTGCTTAGCAACGCTTATTGCTTATAGTCGTCTCCAGTGTTACCTTTATAATAACGCTACGTTTAAATTTCGGATGTCCCCGAAACATAACTGTAAAATATTAACCTCTATTGAAACTCCCGTACACTATACGCCAGTGACTTCGCAGGGATTTTCGCTATCACCAAAATTTTAAGTAGTATAAACTACGAAGTTATCCATAAACTTCCTCCTAAACGGTTAGAAATGAATGGTTAAACGTTTTACTTGGACGGCTGGTTTATAATAAGTTATGTATTAGCTGATACTTACCAAGTATTTTATAATACATTTGTTATTTATAATATATAATTAAAAGATACTGTAATAAATAATATAAATACACTCTGTCAAAAAATGTTTGTATTTATTTTTAATTGGCAAGTATTTTTTAGTTTTATATGACTAAAAATATTTATATTATTTTTAATTCTCCAATTACATAAGAGTACGCATAGTCAGTCAATGTTATTATTATATTAAGAAATAAATTAATATTTTTTCAAAATCGGTTACATCGTTTTATAATATGATTATAGTAATATACAGCAGACGTCACCACAATGTTTACACTTATCAGAACTTTAACTTTGGAAAATACCGACACTTTCACAGCATAGTTTGCCACTCCAGCCATTAAAAAAAGTTCAATACAGTCCACAATAAATTTTAATGATTCAATAATATTTGCTGGGAAAGTTTTGTCTGTTTTCAGGCAAACCGACCCGTGACAAGATATACCACATTGACTGCTGTTACTTATCACTGATAAACAAAATTGAAATTAAACAAATAAATATTTCTTAATTTAATAGTTTGGTTAGTTGTCATAATTAAATGTATAATTTTCTAAACCACTACAGTATGAAATAAGGAGAAAGACCGAACAGTATGATTAATATTTAATAAAGTTGTGATTTATTAACATTGTGAGTTTCACAAACAATTAAATGATCAATCGGTCATCATTCATTTGATAATTAAAAGAAATTAAATAACCGAGTATTAATTTAAAGAATTGTTTAACTGGGCACAGTTAAATAGTAATATTAGTAGCTTTACTATAGATTTAAGCTCTTATTGTTAAATATATCTATTATTTGATAACTATAACAACTTGACGTTACAGATGTTGACTACAATGTCAACATAACTAACTTGAGTTAATTTTTCAATATAAATATAAATTTGCTCTTATATGGAAATCGCTATATGCCACACAACACGGCGATGACGGATTACACTTGTACGTCAACGTACTAGACAATATTATATAGGTATTGTCCGTATAAATGTATATGGTCTGGTCTAAACCGGTCCGATCCTTCAATTCAAAATTAGTCTATATTTAAGTTTTGGCACACCAAAATAGCGCTCGTTACATTTCTGTATATTCTTAATTCAGACATAATATCGATCTTTGAAAAATAACGCGAGGTAATGAAATTACGCTTTTTGTTCGGTCTCGGTTTTGTTCTAATTCATTATAAATAAAACGGTCCGGTTTGGTCTGACTTCATGATTTATTTTATCGGTCCGGTACAGTTCGGTCCTGGTCTTCGTTAAAATGCGACAAAATAGTCCTGCAACCTATAAAAAATCGGACCGTGCAGAGCTGTACTTCATATACATATACATGTACGGACAATTTAATTACATATACATTGCGTATTATAAATGCAACACCATCGCGCGCGTCCGTCGTCGTATAAAAAAACGTACGATCATAATATCGGTCGCACGCAATTCGAATGCACGCGTGTGTCGGGCGAGTCACACTGTTATCACTGACCCGCAGTGAGTTGCTTTTACGTGTCGTATAATATGGCATATGGACCTAGCCAATACCCGCGTTGGTCATTAATTATTGCGCAAGAAGTTCGCAATTCAAAAACTGAAAAAAGTCAACACATACACACACACACACGTGAAATTTGTATTGTTTTTTCTTTACGTGTAATCGATATATGTTCTAACTGATTTGATGACGTCTAAAATGTCACTTTAATTGCTTACACACACACACACACACGGTCGGTGGTTGTTCGAGGTTAGCAGCATAAAATCCTGTCCCGCAGTTTTTAGTTTCTACATTGTTTTTTTGTTTTGATGATTATATACTATTATTTACTTACATAATATTATAAAAAGTCATGTATGGTTGCAATAATTGGTAGAAACTATTATAAATCAAGTCTTATCTTTTTTAAAGTGAATTGCATTTGGTATGATATTATTTTATATATGTGGTTAATATAAAAATATGCACAATGTATTGTGCAATCAGGTCGTAATTAAACTACTTTTTTGAAAGCAATGATAAGTCAATGTCACAACATTTGATCTACACAACAATAAAGGAATGGCCTGCTGCCCCTTCACCCAATCACACGCATATGATGTTTGTACAATATAAACCAAGAAAGTTTCTAGATATTGATTGAGAGTGAAGAGAATGATGGCGAATTTATCCATTACGAAAATATGGACAAATTTAAGTGATCTATACCCAAAATATCAATAATTTTAGATTAGTAAATGTTATTTTAAAAACTTGAATTTTGATCACTACATGTCTTCGATTCTGTTTCGATTCTGTTTCGATTCTCAATAGAACTATAAAGTTATTAGGTTATTAATATTTTTAGATCACTCTGTCAACACCGTCTGCAATGACGCCATCGTGTGTTTTCAATTCCATGATGATTAATATTACATTCAGTGAATGATACGTGAGGGAGTGAGAGAGAGGACTGTGAGTATTTTTTACGTCTTTGGAAACAATTTTGGCCACTTCCTGCAATAGGTTAGGTTAGGTTAGGTATAGATAGCCCTTGGTGGTAAGGGCGACTTTGATATGGACAGTCGACAACCCGCCCCAGCCATTATTATGTACAATGATGTATTATATTAATAGCCAGCTACAAACACATCACGCGATATTATAATGACATGCGAAGTAAAACACGGAAAAGTTTGTGAAGTGTAACGCGTGGGTGCCTACCGTAACAGTCATTCCATGCGTTTTTACGCCGTCCGTATACGCGTGTTATACGAGGACACGAGGTAAGTATACCTATGTGTCTGCCGTAAACGTCGTATAGAGCATACAATATACATTGTGGATAGTGTTGTAGGTTGTATTATAGGTAACCCAACCCAAAGTGCCGCGTCCGTGTCCGATTTCCAATTGATTGAACGCCTTGTCTGCGTGTACGTACGCCGAGAAACTACCGGAGCACTTTCACTGTCAAAATGTGTTTTCATAGAATCGTAAAAAATACGAAAACCCAAATTACGAAGGCGATAACACCGCTGTGACAAATATTAATATGTTAATTAATAAGCTAGGTTAGGTGAACACGTGTGATGTAACTTCAGTCATATTAGTTGTAATTTTTGTTTGGGGGAGAGGGGA
Source organism: Diuraphis noxia (assembly GCF_037042655.1). Classification (NCBI taxonomy): domain Eukaryota; kingdom Metazoa; phylum Arthropoda; class Insecta; order Hemiptera; family Aphididae; genus Diuraphis; species Diuraphis noxia. Next base: position 90,236,190 of record NW_028301711.1, on the reverse strand, counting down.
TATTACAAGATTGTTTAGGAGGGTGAAGCCTCCACAACCTCTCCAATTGCGCTTATGCTTTTCCAAAATATTGTACAACGCTTTAGGATTTAATATTAAACAGTCAATTATTCTTATTGTTCTACTTTGAAACAGATTGAATAAAACATAATAAAAAAAAAAAAAAAATATTAAACAGTATTTTTTAAATAAATATTTAACATTGTGTGAGTGTTTTTTTAATATATTCAGTTGTATTATATATAATAAATTTATAATTTAGTTTTATTATATAATACAACTCTAACAGATCCGACATGGACTGGATGACACTCGAACTGAACAATATTATATTCATAGATATTATCGTTAACACAATTAATATAATACAGTTTTGTGATATTCCAATAAATTGCGGTATTTAAACCATAATAATCGTTGTAATCGCATTCAAATTGCATATATTCAAATAATATACAGATATAACTGATATATAGTAAAAAAAAGATGATTTTGAATTATACCTACTATCTATAACTAGTATCACTATTAAAATTATGCAGACAATCATTCACATTACCAAGAATTATAATTGGCTTTATAGATACAATTCATGTAATTTTTTATCTCTTTATTTATATTTCTCACTTTAAACCCAATGGCCCATGTTGCCGAGGGTATCATTAATAATAAAAAAAAAAATTGGCTTTATTTACTTTTATTACAAAATTTTAATTTGTTTATAAAATGTAACGTATACTTATTCCAAAGCTAATAATGTCTGCAGTGTGGTATACATATTGATTACTAGGCGAAGGTTAAGGACTTATATGTAACTCTGAAAAATATTCTATTCACAAATATTATAAATACACATAATAATATTATGTTCATAAGAATAATTATTAAATATGTGCTTTAAAAAAAGAATTTTAATTAAATGCTTTAATTGTATTTCATATTTATTTGTATAATTGGTGTTTTTTCATTAAGATATACATTAAAAGAGTATTAAAAACTGTATCAATTTCAAAGATCTAAAATGTTTTCTTAAGGAAAAACGCATAATATATACATTAATTATTGTTTTGTTTATTTAATATTTTTATGATTTTAGGTTACCTAAAATGTATTTTAATATTTAATACTGATCAGTGATCATGCAAATACCTATCTACTTGAAATTGACTTGGTTGGTTTGACTTGTATAAAACTATCAAAATATGTTATCTCAAAAAGATGGACGTATCTGAACGGGTAGGGTATGGTACATATACCATATTAATATTTTATGTATTTTCATATACCTCATTTACAAGTTTATTTTATAATATTTTAAATGTGCGTGTGTAGGTATGACACAATTTTGGTAATTTTGCGATGATTACAGTAATTATTAAAAAAATATTAACTTTTATCACGATTCGAGTACGTAGGTATTGTAAAATAACCTATTTAATAATTCGTATAGAATATTAAATTATGGTGGAAAAATAACATCGACACCGCGCAAAACACAATAACCACTTGCACAACGAGGGACCAAAACAGTAAATAACATATTATTTTTTTTATAATGAAGCCTAATTAAATGTTCATATAATAGGTATACTACGATAATATTTTAGACACTAATTTTATTAGGTTTTTTTTTCGTTTATTTATATTAATACAATATTTGGACACGAGAGCACGACAAATAACACGCGTGCTATAATGGTCCATTATATTTTAAATATTTATTTCCAGCATATACAAGGTGATTCACCAAGCATGCTTACCTTAATTTTTTCTATTGTTACCTAATGAATTCAATCGAATTTTTAAATAATATGGTTGTGTCCAAGGGTATGTTATAAACTTCTGTTTGTTAAATGAGAACCCTCCTTTTTTACTGAAGTTAATAATTTAGTGTATAACTTTTTGAAAATGTTGATGTTCATAATTCAAAATTGAAACGAACATTTTTTTAGTTATTACATTTTTTTTTTTTTACTAGGGATAATAGTTTTCAAAATTAGTTTTGCATCTAATGTTGGATTAATTAATTACTATATAGTTCGGTAATTCTTACAAGTTATTTATGTCCATAGATTAATATTAATCACTAAAATGTCAAATCAAATTGTAGCATTCCCGTATCTTACAAATCAATTATCATCGACTTATCGTTGTTATAGTACACAACGGTATGTCGTATTATATGACTCAAAAACTACTGGTGCGAATTTTGATTATGAAATGTATACATTTTAGAAAAAATTGTCCACTAAATAATTTACATTAAAAGGTGGAAGGATATCATTTGAAACCCTAAGTGTGCATCACCGCAAAACATTTTTTTTAAATAGTACATAAAAATCTCAAGAATTTGAAAATGTGTTGTTAAGTACATTAAGAAATTCCAAAATCAGATTTTGAATATCTACCGTATTGTTTATGAAAAAAGAGACCGATCATGCTTGATAAATCACTCTGTATAATAAGTTTTCAGATAAAATTCTATATGATTATATTATTTTATTTTTTGTTAGTGAATTGTCAACTTTCGCGTGGCTGTTTCTTTAAATCTGATTACAATTAGAAATTCAAATTCATTATACGCTAACCTAATTTAATTTCTTCATTAAAAGTTAAATGTAATAAGTATCTATATTCCGTTTACAAATTATCAATATTATAATCGTTTGGATTTCTTCTCACACTGCGTACCTGTATAATCACTCACTCTAATACTCGTCGGTTTTGCAGGATGCAGCCAATTTATATCTGATATGCGTTACGGTATTAAGCCTAATAATTATATATTATTATCGCGTTCGACAACCGATACCACTGCACACCAATGTCCACTGTTCAGATTACAATTACGCCTACTTTATAACAACTTACAGCGGCAGTCTGACGTCACAGCTTTACTTTTTTCTATCACTTTGAGACCTTCATAAATTAGGGACAAAGTTTTTTTTAATAAAAAATGTTTTTCAATTAAAGCCACTCAACGGCCCTTGTTTGGTGTCAATAAGCGAACCAATTTTTTGACGACAGTTAACAAGTGCACTTGGACCTGTATCTATATTTAAGATTCCTGTTTCCCTTATTTTAGATACTGAGCGGGAAGATGAATGTTTTGATTTCATTTGATTTTAAAATAATACGTGTTTTTATGTCTCAATTAACAATTTTTATAACAGAAAAAATGCTTTATTTTTGAACTTCAACATCTTTTCAGGCAACAAAAAAAAGACCTATTGTTGGCATTTGAGGCAGAGGGAGAGTGAGAGGTTAAATTTAAATAAAATTTAGTTTTTAAAATTACTTGTTATAAACTATTATAACATATCTTGGGCTCACATTTTTAGTTAAAACGTTTAGAACCACCAATACATATTTTACCTAACCATTGTGAGGTAACTAATAATACTTGATCATTTTCGTTCGCTATAAAATTTAGATTTTAGAGTACGTTAGGAGGAAGTTCGTGTACAAATGAATGATATTTTTGAGTTTGGTAGGCTACTAGTATGCACCCAAAAATACATGTATTATGTAAGTACTTTTTTTCCCTTGTTCAAAAACCAGGAACGAGTGGGAACTGTTCGTCACAATACTGCCACCTGTCCCTGTATCGTTTATTCACCACATAAGACAATGAATCTATACAAAATTGAGGGCCTCCAACCACCCAAAAAAAAAAAAAAAACTAAAAAGCTGGCTTTTGGTCCATAGAAAACAACATTTCTTATACTGCCCGTCCACCTCTCGCTTGCCTGACGCGCTCTGCAGCCTCCTTCTGCCTAAGTATCGTCTCCACCATCCTGTCAAATGCAAGCCTCTGCTTCTCTGCCAACGCCATAATCCGCCGTCCTTTTGTTATATCATCTGGGAAGAGCTCCTGCTCCGGCCCCAGAATGATATCAGGGACATCCTCGGGCCGCAGACGTCGAACAATGCACTGTTCCATCTCATGTCTACCTTCCTCCTAGTACGGACAATGGAACAACGTGTGCTCCACACTGCAGTCTTCCAGCTCCTCGCAGTGGAAGCAGTGAGGATCAGACGCCCTTATATAATGTAGGTGCTAGGTAGTTGCGTAATTCTCTAACAAAATTCAAATTTGGCAACTGAAATATCAAAATATAAATATTTAAAACAATATATTTCAATAAACAGTAGTTTAAATAAAATGAAGTTTTGCATAAATTGTGATCGTTATAAATTATTATTTTATTTTTTAAAAAGCTTAGTATAGTATTATTCTCGGGACATTCGAACTGCGTCGTAAATGATATTTTGTCCGAGTTGCGTCCGTGATGGTTTTCTCGTCTCATGTTCATGTGCGAGTTGCGTCCACAGGTTTTTCAACGACTGAGAATAATGTCAGGTAATAAACTCGTAGATATCTCAATAAAATTATCGATATCTTATCTGTAAATATCCCCTTACAATTTATTGTTGGAAATTAATTTTGTTCATGTTAGCCATCAGTCACACTTCGACATTCCATGTACGACAAATAAACACAAATTTAACAAGTTTTAGTTTGTTCAAAAATTGGCATACAAAAATTTACTCATTTTATAAAATAATATACAATTACAATTTTTAACTACACCATTTCATAAAATTAAGATTTCATTTTAGAAAAATAAATAATTTATAATATATAATTATATATCACAATGTATTTTTAACCACACCATTTATACAAATGACAGTCCTCAGTCTGTAAAAATAGGAAGGAAAATATGCATACTATTAACCAGGACGCAACTCGTATACATGTTGCGAAAAAATCGCGGACGCAACTCAGATGTGTTGTGGAAAAACCACGGACGCAATTCGGATATCGCCATATTGTATATTTTCGTATTTTGGGACGAAATTCGTATGCAGCATTGCAGCCATTATTCTATATTTAAATTATTTAAATACATAGTACTTTGATGTATTTTCTTTTTAATTGTCTGGCTCAACATAAAATGTTATGATGTTTCCATTTTGAATTTATGGGGCCTCACACGAACTTGTTCAGTTAAAAAGAATAACGATCGTAGGTATTCGTGTTTTGCACGAATCCACATCGATATCTTCACTATGAATAATTTTTTTTTTACTCGATTAGTGCCACGTACGAAATTGACAAATTGTATGAAACCAACAAGCCTTGTCAGTGTCTACCATTCTTAAACGTTACGCAATTTCATAATTTGTTCTAAAACACGTACACCGTGACTCGTAAATAGAAATGTTTGTATATATTGAAAAAGAAATTCATATTTTTTTCAGTGTGTCTTTTTTTTTTTCTTTTTTTGTGTCGTAAAGGTTTTATATTTGAAAATAAAATAATATCAACACGTTTTTGATCGCAAATAGAATTGGGTATACAATATGACATGTAATATGTATTGTCAATAACACACTGATTAATCAAAAAAAAAAAAAATCACCTGATTAAACATAGATAAAATTCACCTCTTTCAAAAAAATAAAAACAAAAGTTTTAACAATGTCGTTTGGAGATCATTGTAAAAATTATCAAACATAATACATTGCAATAAATATTATTAATTATTTTTATAATTTGTTTTTCATCACAATATTCTGTAGGTATAGGCATTCGAACCTGCTACCGTGCAGTTTTCGTGACGTTCGTGAATATTTGGCACCTCAATCTCGTTTGATTTGTAAACCACTAGATACTCAAAATCAAAAATATAATGCCAATTATTTTGCGTGACATAGTTTGTAATATAATTTACAAAGGTAAGAAAGAAATTCGGAAATCGTGGAGTGCTGAATTTACGTCGTATACTATGGCAACGTGGACATGCGAAAACGACAAAATATCGCATGACAGTAATAATTACAGTTAATAATAATATGGTGTGATACGCGTTCGTATACAAAACTTGTGAATATTATATTATATGACCCCGCAGTCGTTGATTTCGTGCGTGGGTATATTGTTTTCGATCAGGAACGGATCGGTTATTTTTTATAAGTCCGAATCGATCGAAACGTTTCGTCGTCGTCTGGGTGGATGGAAAACGTTTGTACAGACGACGCGAAAAAGAACAAAATACAATAATTTATTACGCTCTCGTCGAGCATAAAAATAATTATACATTGTGAACTGTAGCAGACACGCCAACGTCACGGGACGGCGAAGCGCATGTTATTATCACCCTCTTTCCAAAGTGCACGTGCCTATGCATTTGTAATATCTATAAAAGTATACAATATTGTCGATATATATTACATTTTGAACATTTATACACCTCGGACGAGTTTCGAAGGTTGGTTGGTATATTTATTATCAAACGTAGTTTTTTTAAGCCGACTTGACGACGTATCGTTTTCGTTTTCGAGGAGGCGCGCATACATCAGCTACACGAGTTGAAATCACACGCCGGAATGTTGTCCGGAAACACTGTCGATTTATTTCGCTTTTTCTAAGTGCTAAAACGCGACGGAAAACGGAAATCCACCTCGGTGCATTCACCGCGAACGACCGTCTATTATTTCGATTTATAAAGAAAACTATGACGGCTTTCCACGCCCGTCACAAGGAAATAAAAACTCATCAGTGACAACAGTGATATTATAAATGGCCAGCATATTTGATACGTATAAATGTATGAAATATAACAGTCTATAATACAATCACGTATCGGATGGCAGAATGTGTGAGAACAATAATTATTCTTATAAATGGTGCCATTTTATTTGCTAAAAGGTTCACTTCGTTTTATAATCATTTTATATATTTTATAAGCATTGTCACTATTCGATAGTTGCATCAAAACTAAACTATTGAAGTTATTAATTTTACTGTCACGAAATGAATTATATTTAAAAGTTAATATTTAAAAAAATATTTCTTGAATATTAAAATTCACTAATGATTTGACTCAAATACTATTATTTATAAATAGTAAACCTCCACGTAAAAAAGTACCTGTCACAAAGAAATATAAGTGTTGTCATTGATAATTCATCTATAATAATAATAATAATAATATACATATATTATGTAAGTTAAAAATGCTATATCGGCTCAGGATACGGGAAAGTTGATCTTATAAATATAATAATAATAATACAACACCAGTAGTATACAAAAGTATATTTATTTTTAAGAGGTTGAACAATATATTCAGGTGTGGTCGTTAATGGATTTTCGAGATTTCAGTATGCGCGTTTATAAAAAACAAAGCGAAATGTTATCCATATCGATTTAAGTATATAATAAATACTTAACTAACTATTAATACATTACACATAATATTATATCATAAAGTCTATTCTCCATGTATACAAACAAATACACGCCAAATGTATCGTAGGTATACAGTTAGAGTTATATATCGTAGGGCTATTAACTAAACGAAATAGCTCAACGGTCACACCCATAAGTCGGTATATTGATCTCTCCGCGACTTTTTGTACATTTGAAATAATCAATGTAGGTGTTTTTGATTTACAATCGGAACGCATGCGAGTTCGTTTAATTCTCAGGCGTAGGTTTCGTACCTATATCTATTATTGTTGTATCATGTCCGTATTTGACTGAGTGGGGGAGGGAATAATTATTGATGATCTTTTCTCTCTCTCTCTCTCTCTCTCTCTCTCTCTCTCACTCTTTCATTTTCTCACACACTCTATCTTACAGGGGTTATTTTTCAAGACAAATGACAAAACCACGTACAGACGATTGAATACTGTTTTTGTTTAAATGTATCGAAATTAAAGCACCTACAACCTCTATATATAACTACGCGTGATTTAATAGACGACGGTTGTGTAACAGTAGAAAGGATCCAGAGCAGGGAGTGACTTAGAGGTTTTATGAATTACTATTGGAAATGTTAAATAATTTTTTAATTTATATATTAAGATTAGTTCATATACGTTTTGAGATGCATAAATTTAAAATATATGCCTATACAACTGTTAATATTGTCATCAAATATTATCTAAAATGTTACCTGTATTATTCTATATTATGCTCTAAAATTATATGATTTTATTTTTCTGAATTAATCGTGCACTCCCGTTTCGGTTTTCTAGATCACGCCTCGAGCTATACACGTGAATTAATGAATTTAGGATATTCTTCGATCGTCGATGAATGTTCATTGGCATTGAGTTAAACAGTAATATCGTTGAGGCGGTTATGTAGGAAGCAAAATCTCTCTCGGACTTGGAACGATATTGTTAATTGAATTTCTTCTATTCTAAGAACAATATATATTTGCAATATGTATAACCATTATCTACCATTGGTAATTGGTAACGAAACAATAATAATATGTAAAATTATACATTTGTGCACACATACGTGTATGGGTGTGTGTGTAATAGGCAACTGCCCAAGACCGAGAAACCAACAAAACGTGCCAACTGTGTTATAGGACAAATTAACTTGAAATTTGTTATTTTATTATTGTCACAGTCGTATTAAATAGGAATGGCATTCTTTGGAAGGTTTGTCTGAACACAATAATTGCATAGAGGTACAAATTTATTCTAAACAGATGTTTATATGACTATATGGTCACATTAAAGTTCTTTTAAGGTGAAAATGCCTGTACCACCGTCGAGAGTGTTACATTATTAAACTCAACGTAAAATCTAATGATAAAGTAACATATTTTAAATACCTATAAGCAAGAAATACCAATAAAGAATGTTATTATGTTATGGTATTTGATGTAGTATAGTGATATTTATTTTATCCATGTTTATTTAAATGCTATTGTTTATAAAATGATTACAATTTTATTTGGATTAAAATTAATTAAGTACTGTCATTTTAATGTTGGTAGTATACTTACAATAATAGTATTTTATTTTATAAGCTATATTATAAAGTTTAATATTTTTCGACCCAAATTTTGTTGTATTGAAATTAAATAAATAAATGATTTTTATAATACAATAACAATCCCAAAGTGTTATAAAAAAAATAGCTAACAGACGAAATAATTAAGTACTCAATAATATAGTTCCTTTTCGATTGCAATGTAATAACTGAAGACCAGATCCTCGTGCAATCGAAACTTTTTATTGCAAGTTCCAAAACCAATGGGAACAAGTTACAAATTTCAATCAAGTAAATTAAATTAATTTAATCAACTTTTTGTTCTCCCCAAAATTACACATTTCAGGGGGTTAGCACAACAAATTAAAATTGGATATTCAATTTTATTCCATCGAAATTTCGAGTTACTAGTTATTACAGGTGCATAGGTATATAAATATAATTTGTCATTATTGTGTTACTCTATCAATATCGTTGGAATTAAATATAATAAGATACAATAAAAATAACGATGGTGTGACAATCATACGACTCGTAAGCAAATGGCTTGGTATTATTTAAATAAAATAACTGAAAATAAATTTAACAAAATAAATTGAAATTAAAAAATGTCAAATATCAGTAAATAGCTCATAAAGCGTCAAAATACCAACTGTATTGATTTTGTGGGAAACTGCATGGTTTTGTGTAAAAATTCTTGGTTATTTTTTTTTGTATTTCTGGAATATTTAAACAATAATCAGAATTTTCAAATTGTTCTACTATTTATTATCTACCACTATAATTTTCTATCAGAAAATATCCTCCAAGTTGAAAACCGTCGCATTTTTCATACCAGCTGTAGCTGTATGCTTATGTATCGTATATAGGTGGGTACAGAAAAAAAATTCAAATTAATATTAAAATCAATACATTCATCGCTCCACTCATATTCTAAAAATTAAATAAATATCGCACAAGTAAAACACAATATATGAAAACAAATATTCTTAACTTATTGTTTACAAACTTCGAGATAAAAATTTATAAAAATTTTATTTTATTTATATTTCGGTTATTTAAATTAGTTTGGGCCTTTTTATAGTAGTCGTATCGAAACTATATAGAATACCTAATGAATTCATTTAGTATGTTGTATTACAATAAAGTTATAATATCATTATATGATTTGTTTCATGTAATTTGTGTACCACACGGTTGCCTCGTAAAATGCATTTTAATCAAAATTGCCAACGTAATAAATTCGAAAAACCGAATTTATATATATTATGTTATACACCGATGAAGGATTTGGACATTCATTTAACATCATTTCAGTTCTTGTGTGTGGGCGGACGTTTCGGCCTAACGTTTAAAAGGCTTTCAACAACTGCTGTACTAACTGGTGTATGGGTTCACATCAAATAGAAATATTTTATCGCCCATCTTTATGATTGTTTAATGTTTATCACGTAATAAAAACCAAATCGCGTATGAAAAAAAGAATGAAAAATAGTAAGAACAGTTATAAACAAATAAAAAATAAGCGTGATGAACTTCATCACGAGTATTGGCATCTGTCAAATGCTCATTGAACTCTGGATTAAATAAGATATCGATTGCTATTAAACACGTAGTCTGCCGATGCAGTATGTAATTGGTTATGGCTGATATAATAACAATATAATATATATACTAATATATTATCTTATTGATATTAATTATTAAGATATCGAATATTTTTTTTCACCACGAGTAAAGCAATGTAAATGTATCACCTGCCGGATCAGAACTACACAAAGTCTAGATTCATTATTATAAATTAACTGTGCTGATCAGAATAGGTAATATGCAAATATCGTTATTGGGATAATGGTGACGTTGATGTATTTCGATATAACAACTTTTAAACTGACGAGGAACACGTACGACTAAACAATAAACGAATACATAGTACCACATACATAATGTTTTAAAAACTTTGATGATCGAAAACTATTTGACTGATTCACGGATAATATATTCATATATACAACAAACTATAACAATGACACACTGATCACGACGATCGATTCAACCAAACTTAACCACGATAAATTTAAACAGTTAGGCATTCTAATATTCGAACAGACGATCAAAATGAATGTCGGTTACGTTCCAAATAATTATTATCCTTTACAACATTACCCCTTATCGGAAAAGTTTCTAAGACTCGACTAAACATCATAATAACAATATAGTGTCATGGTTTATAATTCACCAATGACCAAATTAAAAGTATGGAATAATCGTTTTACAAGATGAAGTCGATGGCTACGATTATTCAAATATTTGAAAATAAACTTTTCTAGTGAATATATTGTAATTTTAAAGCAATAATAAACGTTCGAACGTTTAATCGAACGAATAACTTAAATTACTTTCAAAATGGTCTTTTTTATTTCTTATACATAAATTTTGCGGCTTTTACGAATTTGTGCCATTGTAAACAACCAGTGGTGCATTAAATGTGTTCTTAAAGTTACTACTGGAATATTTTCTTAGAAATAAATAATGATAGGTATCAACATTTTACTACGAATTTGATACATTTTTTATATGCTATACCAACAAAATGCAGTATAAAATAGAATTACTGAAATAGCGTAATAAAATGTTGATACTTCTTTGAGGGTTTTAAGACAAAGTGTCGGAGTAATATTGATGGACGTACAGAAGTTTTGTGCTTTTTTACCTTTTCAAATAACACTTGTACCTATAAAAAAAAAAAGAAAAATTTCAAAAGAACACGTTCATCATTGTGAAATCTATAGTTCTGTTTAGAATTTAAAATGAGATTAAAAGTTATTTCTGAAAAAAAAAAAATTAACACAATAAAAATTCCACATAATGTAATAACATAACAATAGCTTGAACAATTTCGAACTTACAACCAGAAAGAAAGGAATAGAAATATTTAAGACTTTTTAACGGCAGTAACACATGCAATACACTTTTACTAATTAACTTTCATTTTTATTACCTATGATTATTATTATAATAAAAATGTCAACATTTACCATTAATATTTTTACAGCCATTAATATTTCTATCAAAATTATGTTTTATACCTAACAATAATAGTTAACGTGGTAATTTGGATGCAATATATTTTAGAAAATTAATTTGGTCTTTTCTTTTTCGTCATTTCTTCTACTGCCGCCGATTACTCTGTACACCGGTAAATATATTATAGTGTATGTTTACCTATCTGTTTTTATTAGGTTTATAAAAACGTTAGATTTTAATTGCTCGACTGTTTTAATATGTTATGTAAGTTTGTTTGATACGGATCCAACTTAAAACATTTTATTATATTATGTTCCTCATTTATTATGATGCATTATCGCTAGTTATTTTCTGCCAAACGATTTTACTGCAATGACGAGAAAATGGTGAATTTATCACAAAAATATAAATTATAAATCAACAAATACGAAAATATCACTGCAGTGTAATAGTATACCATGTTTATTTTATGACATTATTAACATTAATATTTAAATACGCACTATAATATAGACTACCTAGCTTAGTTTGATTATTTATTATATGTATGTGACGGAATTTCGATTCGCAATTTCTGAAAAATTCTATTAATGTGTGCGATACATGTGCAATAAAACCTTCTTTTTATATGTTCCGTAGTTATAATTTGACGAGACACGTGCAAGTATTGCTGCACATGGGCCGATTTAGAATATTGTGGATTTCGCCCTCAACCATAAGCGCCCGAAAGGGTTTAATAAAAATATGTATTAACTATAAATCGTGGAAAATTGTCAGATTGTAGACACTGTTTACTGACTGAGTGGAAAATTCTTCAAAATTCGTTAACTATTATAATAAATTATTATATAACGATCAATACAAAAACAATAATAGTAAAAAAATAAAACACTTGTGAAATATTATTTGTGTTTAGTTTATTATTATACAATAAAACAATATACCTACATAATCGATATGAATGTATAAACTTTTATATTGATACACGATCCATTTTATTAATATTTTTTTTTTTACACATTATTGTTTTACTATTTTAATTTTGCACCAAATTTAAGCACATGATATTATGGTACATAAGTCACGTATAAAAGTATGTCAGGTGTTAATAATAAAATGTAAGCGAAACGTATTTGTTTTGAGTAAATTAAAGTCGGATATAGTATGTTTACAGGTGTAAACCGTTTGGATGAATCACATAATATAATATTGTATATTATACTATAGTATAAATAATTAATGATTAATAATGCAATCTAATTTTAATAAAATACTGGTATAGTACTGTTGAATGCTGGGTATTAATCAGTTTTTATAGTAAAAAATATTATTTAAAATATATTTATGAAGAATTTCGTAATACATTTTCATACAAAAAAACAAATATGTGACTGTGACTTTGTGTGGCCTAGTGCCTTCACTCAGCTGCTTACACGCTCTGAATGTACGCACTGGTTGGAGTTGCTAGCTACCAGACGGATGACCACTATTGATTTTTAGCGACACAATCTTTACCACATAGACATTTTGTGTTCCAAATCAATACTGTTATTCCCCCTACAATTAACTAATGGTCATAATTGCTGGGATTATGATCAATAATAAAAAATAAAAAAACTGATATCGTTTTAATTAGATACTATAATAATTAATACAAATTGTGGAGTAATATCGTAGCAATATTGTAGGGTGTTATTTTATTGGTCGGGCTTTAATGTTTAGCACCTTGATATTCTAACCAAGACAAAATGATGCTTTAAAGCTGCTAATAACGTCGTGAAATTGTCACCTACTAATTATAATAAATAACACTGTCACACAGTACATTATTCCTATTTAATTACGGATTTTCGCTTTTGAATTTTCTCTATTACTCATGGTGCAGGTTGATTATAGAAGTAAATTAAACCGTTCGACTGAAAGCTTGTCATAACAGCTGCGTATAATTTGATTCCCGGGTACCTGTTAACTTGCATCGATACCGTTGAGTTGATTCCTGGGTCATCAAGAGGTATGTACGAGTTGATTCCCGGGCCAATAAATATTTTTTTCAATATTTAGTCAAATATTCAGCCTATTAGCGTAACCCGTGTTTCTTGAGGAGGTTAGCTGACAAGTTTCTCAACAATTTTGTTGTTTTTAGTTTTTTAATAAAAAAATATAAGTAAAAAAATTGAATAGACAAAAATTATTATTAAAAAAATGTGGTAATTTGGTAAAAATGCATTTTTTCGCACACGTTGTTTTTCCTTTTTTTTTTTTTTTTTATTCAAAAACAATCTGTACAACAAGCACATTTAGTAATTTAGATATAGAATATATACATAGTTTATTTAAAAAAAAAAACAATAACTTTTAAGGAAGTCACCCATTGGTAACACCTAAGAACTTATAGTCGGATTTAGATCACTTAAGGAGATCTCGATTCCAATTTCGTTTGAGCCTGCGAGGGGGGTTACCTGGGATATGCAGTGAAGCCATATCTTTAATGAGAGGATTAGTACTGGAGTTGAGTTGGGAGTGGAAACGGTGGTAGTGAATTTTGGCGTAGTCATTGACATTTGTAACTTTGAGGTCGTTGTGAAGTGAAAGGTTTGTCATGTACCATGGAGCACCAGTTAAAGTACGTAGGGCAATGTTTTGGAAAGATTGGATGGGGCGAATGTTTGAGGGTTTGGCCATCCCCCATATTTGAATACCATATGACCAGACAGGTCTGATCATTGTATTATACAATAACATTTTGGTTTTTAGATTAAGTTTAGATTTAAGAAGAGGTCGGAAGAGATGGAGTCTACTGTTGGCAAGTTTCCTTTTGTTTTGGAGATGGGGTGCCACACGTTGTTTTTAAAAATTTGTCATTTAAATTTGAAATACCAGTATACCATGACAACACTTCTGTCAAAAAAGTGACGTTCGAGCTCATTACGGTCGTGCAGCCAGTCCATTGATATACAACAATATAGAATCAACTCGTACATACCTAATAATGATCCAGGAATCAAATAATACATACAAAGTAGATCTCGGGAATCAATTCGCTTACTGCTGTCATAACGGTGATGATATTACTGAATTCAGGTGTCGAAAGAAGGGTGAATCAGTGCACTATATGAACGCGTTAGGGTGACACTGACTGTGTCGATCGAATGATGCGAGTATGTGACTGCAAATAGGAGTGCACAGAAATAATGATGAACGCATTAATGAATGTGTTATAATAAATTAATAACAGACGTGATTGGACTTCCTTAACTCGCGTCTGCTTATAATCTCCATTTTTAAAATCTTCCCCCACATTATATTCATGTGGATTATGATGGTTAATTATTTCTTATTTTAAATTAATTAACTTAAAACCAATATTGATTGGAGAGCAAATAATTGGCGATGTTGTTCGTTCAGTAATCAATGATCAACAGCAGTACCTATATGTCTATAAGTTTATGGCCAACCGTGATAAACAATTCAAGGTTGAAATTCCGACTTCATATGTAATATAGATATATTTTGGCGTAAATTTCTTTTACCCCTTCTCCCTTTCATTCAAAATATTATATTTTGATAACACGTATTTTTATACTGAGTGAAGTGATCAATATTCAAAACTTTGGCATAACAAGAATGTGTTTTTTTTATTTCTATAGACATTACCAGTAAAAATGCTTCAATCTTTAATTTTGATGATGGTAGCAAATTGGTTGTACATGATATTTGGGGTAAAACTCATTGTGCTTTTCAAAATAATTGGGTAAAACAAAAATTAATTACTCACTGAAATAATGACGTTTTGTTTTAAAATTTTTAAATCTGCATTAAAAAATAAGAAATGTATAGGTATGTGATTATTATGTTATTATAATAGACATATTTTACCTAGTATAACGATTGCATGAACCTGTAGCCTGAGGTAATACATATATACCTAATATAAACGACAATATTGATTCATAATATCGTTTTTATAGTCTGTTGGCTGTCATAGTCCATACTATCTACCAATATATTCAACGGAATAAACGCATAATAAGTGCTTTTGATATATACAAGAAAAAATTATAAAAAAAATTTAGATTGAATCTGACAAAAATGTTTCACAAATTTAAGGCATTGATAAACTGAATTATTATTCTATGAACATTTATTATATATTATAAATAAATATATAATACGTAACTAATTATAATTATAATAACAACAATCAAGAATTAAGAGGAAATAATAATATTAGTATTCAATTTGCATAAGGTAAGCAATTTTTATTAGCTAATATTATTTACCATTAATTCTTGTCATCAATTATTTATTGTTTTTATTATTTTCTTGGTTATAATAAATATTATACACAAATGTTTATGTGATAATAAATTAGTTGATTAATGTCAAAATATCTAAAAATCTATTAGATTTTGAATATATTTACTATTCAAAATCAGTTTTCAACAAAATTGTCTTATTTTTTTTTTCAAACGGTTAAAGCTTAATTTAATGTAGAGTTCATCATAGTTCTATAATAAGTATAAACAATTATATAGGTGCAATGTCTATTTGTATAAACATTTGAAGTTCTAATTTGATGCAATTTGTTATTCGAACGAAATATAATGAGTTTATGTTGTATTTCAAAGAATATTCATCGTAGGGACTTTGATATATTAAGTATTACGTACTGTTTTATAATTTTGTATACACATTTAAGTTTCTAGCACAATTAATATTAACTTAATATTACAATAATTTTGAAGCATATGCACTGTGATACCCACACACCCATCACCCACGTACGTTATTTATTGACTTACAAGTAAAAGTCTAAGACAAAACTATAATTAGTAATAATTAGTAGGTACCTACATGAATAATTTACTTAAAGTTTTTAAACTTTACTTAAACAATATTCTATCAATAAGAGATTTCCTGAGTGGTGGACAGGACACTTTCCTAACCTATGTGAAGTTTAAAATTAAAAAAAAAAATTATTTGGTGTTATTTTTATCAATATAACAACAATGATAAATACTGTTATAAAATATATAACCTTATACTAAAACGCATGAAATATTTTCGAAAAAAATTAGTTCAAAATATCTTACCTACTACTGAAAAAAAAAATATATATATATTAAATATTAAAATATCTTTATGAATAGAGGCTGACTCAATGATGCACGATTGTTATCAATGTTATCATTGAATTCAAATTGAACACATCCATTGTAGTCATTACTGTACCCTCTAGCTAGTCAATATTAATGTACCTATTATGCCCTAAACTTTACAGTAGAGAAACTTTTCTAGTTTTCCATCATTCAAAACATTGCTCAAAAAACATAAATTTTCGAAAGTAATTTAATATACTTCGAATAAAAATTATTATCATCTAGGGATATTTCTATTCAAATATTTGTACTTTTAGTGTTTGCTATAAATGATATATTTGTTGTATGTTCAAATAGAATTATTTGAGTGTGTTCATTCAACTTTTAAGTGCTAAGTACAAAAACTTGAATGTACAATATTTGAACAAAATTTATTCCAATAACATTGGTGTTAAATTAGTTTTTCTAGTTCCTACCAATCATTCATGACGGGAGAATGTCGAATTTGTGATAAAATAATTGACTTTAAGTTTATTATCTTACTGATCTTATGTACACATCAGATCTTGCGTGTCACTCTTAGGTTCATTCGGTTCAAAATTAGTTATATTTTTAAATTAATTTTAATAAATACTATTGTAAGTTTTGGTAATAATCTGTATAATTTATAAAAGTGTATCTGTATCGATACCGTTTATTGATTCCCAGGTCATCAAGAGTTATGTACGAGTTGATTCCTCGGTCAATAAATATTTTTTTTAAATATTTAGTCAAATATTCAGGCTATTAGCGTAACCCGTGATTCTTGGGAAGGTCGGTTTACAAGTTTCTCAAAATTTTTGTTCTTTTTAGTTTTTAATAAAAATTATAAGTATAAAAATTGAATGGACATAAATCATTATTAAAAAAATGTAGTAATTTGGTAAAAATGCATAACACATTGTTTTTAAAAATTGGTCATTTTAATTTTAATTGCTAGTATACCATGACATATGAAAACACTTCTCTAAAAAAGTGACGTTCAAACTCATTACGGCCGTGCAGCCAGTCTATTGATATATAACAATAGCGAATCAGTAACTCGTGTATACATACAATACATACATCTCTTAATGACCCGGGGAATTAACTAATACGGGTAGGCTTCTTTTTTGGAAAAAATGTACTCTTACCTTTTCAGCCAAAATTAACGTTCCCTTTTCGGCCAGTAATTTTTTTTATTAAGATTTTTACTTACAACAGTGCAAACAGATAATAAAATACAACAATTGGCAATAAACTGTTATAAAATATTAAATTAATTGAGTAAAAATTAATATTGTCTTACAATACTATTAAAATATGCATTCATGAATATTTTTAGAGCTAAGGTTTCCTAATACAACAGTTGAACACAAATTTTAATATTATCTTATTTAATAATAATTTTGATCAAAAATATGAGTTCGTTGAAAGTCAAGTAATAGCAGTATTATTTTTTATTTTTCGTCATTAGGACAGTCCAACATAAAAAAATTGACAAAACATTACATACACTATAATTTGATTGGGTCGATTTTTGCATTATATTTACATAATCTTCTCCAAACCAACGTATTGGTTAGTTTATATGCATACAGTTGTACTGTGTAACTGCCTATTCTTATTAATCAATGGATACTAGTATGAAAAAATAATGATGATAGTCAATCAAATAGAACTATGTATTCGTATATACAAGTTACAATTATAATATATGAGAATATTGTTATTTACATAGTATGCATATTCATTTATACCATAGTCCATGGGTACTATATAATTATTAATTATCGAATTGGAATAATTCAAAAAAAAAAAAAGTAATTGTGGTAATTATAGCTTTAAATAATCATGATTAATGAAATATTGTACTCTCATATATCGCATTTCATTCCTACAATCATAAATCAATATTTTGAGGAGAATTGAAGATTTAACACTATTGGAATCGCTAATTGTAGAAAGGAGACATGTCCATTTTGATCGATTTTGAAAAGAGCCCTTTTTTGTTGATTAATACAATAATAGCTAAGTAAACAAATTGTAGTTTTTTTTAATTGGCATTTTAAGAATATGTAAGGTCTGAAAAGGTAGTGTCAACGATTTTTTTATCATTGTATAATTCTATTAATATTGATGGATTTATAACCATGACAAATTTTAAAATATTATGATGGTTTAAAAAAAATGGCTTTCTTAATCTAATTACATTTTTCTGATTCGCTTTACCAACTACGATCATTTTTATTTATTCATTTACCTACCTATGTATTATTTGTGAAATACGTTTTTCGACCAAAGCTCAAAATTAAAACATTGCTTTAAATTTTTGCATAACAATAGTCAATAGAACGGTTTACAGAGATATCAATTTATGAAAAAATATTTATTTTCGAAAAGCATTGTTGAAAGTCCACTAATAGACATATTTCCTAAAAATTATAGTTTTATCACATAAAAAAAGAGAAACAATATATTATTTATTTATTTAATTTGTATTTTTATACATAATATATCATTTATAAGTAGAATTAAAAACGTGGATTATTTTTAGGTCAGTGATTAAGTACTGAACGACTATGAGAGTTACCCGGTATTACTTGTATTTTAATTTGAAATATCGAAATATATTATAAATATAATGGATAGTGATATGCAATTGTATAATATTTAAAAATTAAAAATTAATTGTGGTTATATTTGACTGTTATACTGATATTATTATCTTCTAGTATTATAATTTATAATGATAAGAATATGTAACATTTTTACATAGTTCGGAACTATTAGTTCCCAAATAACAATTGGTGTAAACATATTTTTATAAAAATACATTTTGGCGGAAAAGGGCTATGTGTAAAATCAGGGAACCAATTTTTTGGTGGAAACGGGTCATGCCCACAACTTGTTGTTGTTGAAGGATGAATATTGCAATTGAATACATTATAATGATTAAATATTTCAATTTCTATTATCGGTGTTAACATAAATTCCAATATATGATCAGTTTTTCAGTTCATATTAAATGTTACATATTTAAGTATAAATTATTAACTAATTATTTCTAATCATTTTTAGTGTTATGTTGTCTGCTGTATTACTATTATTATTAATGATTTTTGAAAATTGACTTTACGATTATTGTATATGACTAGAAAAAATATATTACGGTCAAACTCGTCTAATGGAAATCGTATATAGTTGCATAATTCAGAAAACGTTGGCGGACGTTAAATCCGAAACACGCATCTAACCCATCCGTTATAGCGTCATGTGAATAGCGAATCTAAGTATCCAATTCGCAGTCACTACCCACTTACCTTTTTTACGACACAATGACCGTTTTAGGGTCATTTAAATCACTGCACTTTCGAAGTCATAAAAATTTCGAAAGTATTTGTATGTCCGTTTGTTGATGATTTTTTTTTATTTCTGTCATATTCTATTATGTTTGCGTGTGCCGAAATAGTCTATTGATATTCTCTACACGTCAAAGATCAATATTATAATTTTATGGTTTACTAATTCAACTACTTGCAGGTTAAATAATAAGAAAATCGGGTACTTAAAAATTCGGGAACTAACGGCTTAAATGCAATAAAAAAAATGTGCATCTTTCCAAAAACTACTTTGGTAATAATATTCCCTTACCTATGTTATAATATTATTCTAAGTTTTTAACAGGTTAAATTTTTAACTTAATTTATTCAAAATATAAAACATTCGAAAATTATTTCATATCCATAAACTTCATTAAATATTTTATATTACTATTTAAAGTTTTGAAATTGTGATACATTTTTCTTTCGAAGTTAGTGTTATACACAAATGTGAAAACCTAATATACTGAGTAGGTACGTAAGATATTTTTGATGTGTATATATTTTCATGTAAACTTACATCTCATATGCAATATAAAACAATGACCTACTCGTACACTCAAGTTTGTTCTGGAGAGAGAGAGTATGTGTAAAAGAGTGTAGAGAGAAAGATTTAACCGTAAAACATAATAATTATATAATTAAAGTACCTAATATGTTGGTATAATACTACTTTATTGTTTAAAATAGCATTTTTAATTAAACAAGAAGAAAAATTAACGATAACAAATTAGCATCGTAAACTTTATCGTTTCGAAGAAAATATAAATTGGCTTCTAGGTATATTAAAACAAATAAAAAATATTTATGTACTTTGATCCATATTAATTTTTCAGTATCAGCCAATTTAAACAAATATACACATTTTAATGAAATAAAAAATTGGCTTTTTTAATCGGAGGGAGAACTCTTTATTTAAATCTGGGGGGGGGGGGATTAATATCTTTGTCCCCTATCTTTAAGTCTGCATATGCCCTATGCACTATGGTTATGTCTGTGTGATATTAAATCAGAGTTGTCCGCTGTCACGATACACGATAGTATAAGAGTCTGCAAGACATCAAAATACAGTTTTGTCTAAGAAATACAACAATTTTTTTGCTTGTTTATCTGTATTTTGACACGATCGTTTTAATATTATAATGGTTTAAAAAAAAAAAAAAAATACAAGGCCACTTCACGGGGAGGATATAATAATAATACGACTTGCAAAAATTCTCAAATGCGTGGTTATAATTATTAGAATATATTATTTCATACACGAATGTGTCATGTCGTTATAAAATATGAAGCGGGCCATGAAATATATCATTTCGGTGGCTATGCAGTACACGATGTAAGAATCAAAAGAAAAAATAAATACTTAATGTTTTTTATTCGTGCGCATTTTAATGAACAGTAGGTACATAAAATCGGTATAGCTTTAGGACACGAATAATTCGCCGACTCAGATTGTGAACACAACCTAACCTAGCCACCTTTATATCGGTTCACGTAGTCGTATAAAATAAATATAAGGTTTAGATGTATTAATTAGGTATATAAGTAGTGATAATTATTCATTAGATAGGCAGGTACCAAAAAATTAGTTGGGCGGGCAATGTTTACATGATCCTTTTAACACGCAGTGCGTTCCGCTTAATGTAAGACAACTGGTTTATAACCAATTGATTATTAATATAAATCCCCAACCTAATCATATTATGTGTTTGCAATATTCGATAAGTAGGCCTTTACTTATAGAATAAAAATAAAATGTGTGCCAGATTATTGGATCACTTTGGCGGTTTAAAATAGTCAAATCAGAGCTGATTGTAATAGAAACATTCAGCATTATTCGCGATTATGCAATTTTAGGTAATTACGGAAAATGATTTATGTTGTACTAATTAAAGTCAACTAGATATTGTCAGCTCATTATTTCTATACAGTACATTTAGTTTTTTGGTTGCATCCGAAAACCGCACACTTTTGATTTTGACCCGAAAAAGGTCAATAGACAAAAACCGCACACTTTTTCGGTCATTGTATAACAAAATACCCCAAACTTATAGTGGTTAAAACCGCACACTATTTTTAGTGCTAACTAACGGATTAGATAAGATAAGATTATAAGATATACTGCAATAATCATACTAACACGATTTAAGATTTTAGTCACCACTCGTTATTATTTTATTATATAGTCGGTCTTGTCTCTTGTGTATACAGTATATAGTATGTTTTTTTGCAGTTTTATTAAATTATTAAAATGTTTTTAATCAGGCATAATAATGGATTTTAAAATAATTGAGAGTAATAAAGGGGGTAAGTGCTTAATACTCGACAATTTTAAATACAGACAATTTAGAGTGTGTAATAGTGGAAATGTGGTTTGGCGGTGTTTTATTAAAAACTGTACCTCCACGGTTACAACATGCAGTCAAATGAAGAATCTACTAAAAACTAAAAACACACATAAACATGAACAAGTGGAGACATTGAAAATTAAAATCCAAGAGGTACGTAATGAATGTAAACGTAAGGCTTCTAATGACATTCATGAACCGCCGCGAAAAATAATACGCAAAGAGTTATTGTCATCCATAGACAATAATACAGAAATAGGAAGCAATGACGTAAGTTTAATAAGAAAGTCGATGTATTATGAACGTAGAAAACATCTACCAACTTTACCAAAAAGTTTGGAAGACGCTCTAAACTTTGTTTCAAATTGCGATATTTTAACCTGTCAAAACGAAAAAATGACGTATGTATACAAACAAGACGAAATTATTATTGTTACATGTAAAAAAAATATTGAATTTTTATGTAATCATTGTGATGAATACTTAGCCGACGGTACTTTTACATATAAACCAAAGTATTTTTATCAACAATAGTATATACATGGATGGAGCAGGAATTATTATTTTCCTTTAATACATTGTTTTTTACCTTCTAAAACTGAATCTTGTTACATAAAAATGTGGGTCAATATAAAATTAATTTATGTATGGAGTTAGGACAAGTTTTAACTATTAAAATTATTCATCTCGACTTTGAAATAGCTGCTCATAATGCTGTACAACAAATATTTACTGGAGTAAAGATTAAAGGTTGTAGATTCCATTTTGGTCAAGCATTATGGCGAAAAATCCAATCAATCAATAGTCTTCGACTATCATATAATAATAATAATGAAAATGAAACAAGTCTGTGGTTAAAAATGTTTTTTGGATTACCATTTTTACCAGTACATGAAGTCACTGAGGCATTCGTTGACTTAATGTCCATATGTCCACCACAAGATGCGTGTACTGCATTTGGAGACTACATTTTTGACAACTACATCGAAGGACAGTTTTCAATTGAAATGTGGACCCATCCAATCAATGAAAATATAACTACAAGAACAACAAATGGTGCTGAAAGATTTCACCAAGGATTTAATTCTGAGTTTTACACTCCAAATCCATCTGTATTTATGGTTATTGATGTTTTAAAAAATATTCATATTGATACAGTGACACGAATGAACCAGTACCATAATGGAGTGCAAAATATTGTTCGTCCAATTGAAAAACAAAAACAAGTTAGTAAATACATAATAGTGATATTTTCGATTTTTAATTAAATTATATTTATTTTAGGAGCACTTGTTTAATTTTTGGGGTCGAAATAAAAAATGTGCGGTTTTTGGATACAACAATTTTAAAAATTGTGCGATTTTAACCTATTAAATGTGTGCGGTTTTAACCTACTAAAAATGTGCGGTTTTGTTCTGTACTTTATTAAAAGTGTGCGGTTTTAGGAGTCAACGATTTTTTTGACAATATTTTGAATAGGAATTTGTTATTAGTATTAAGTATTAAGTACTATGCGAGCACTATTATAGTAAAGAGAGATGTATTTCCTTGGTACATCCATCTTCGAATTTTAGATTCATACTAAAGTGATCTGCTAATAGTACTACTGTCGGCCATTGGATGAAACTGCGTGATCACTAATATTATTATATCAGTTGTTGACATTACTTAGTCATAGTTACATCTTTTTGTTAACAACTATTACGATCATATACCTAAAGAAATAATTATAAAATATCCAGAATTATATTATACTTTCGTGGTAACTCAATGAAAAATGTCAATTTTCTCATCTCTGTACACATTATTTGTTTTAAAATGGGTGTATTATTTAGGCCCTTTATGTAGTGAATAAAAACCTAAACGAAAATGTTTAAAGTCATGCGTTTGAAATATTTCGTGTTACCTACATAGTTCAACACACTGTATTATACTTAACATATAATATATTAGGTATAAATGTAATACAATATTACCACACGTTGACTGTTTCGCCTGCAATATTCTTCCAGTGATTTCAAGTTTTTCCAACAAATCTCGCCTGCATCTGTAATGGATTTTTAATATCGAACATATGTATTTTAATTTTTAATTTAATTTTTTGTTCATTAAGTTAACCTAGCATTACATGTATAATACATTTTTTTATGTTTTATTATTTAGTGCTGAAAAAAAAATGTTGAATAAATTCAAAATAGCCTATTTATGAATCTGATTATAAAAACAATTTCGATGGTAGAAAGATTTATCTAAGTCAAGTAGTTTAGTTTTTTTAGGTTAAGTTAATTTGGAACGCAATAACTTTTTAAAGTATATGATTTTTGAGAATTTGATGACATGAGTAAATTTCTTAAATTATTTATTTATCATATTATTAAAAACATTTGTCATACGATGAATTGGCATAATTTTTTTTTTTTTTTTATCAGGTCTTTTTGTTACGCCCTGTATATATATATATTATGGGTAGGTAAAAACAGCATAAATAGTGGTAACACGGAGTTACGGAGGAATTTGATAATATTCTCAATCGTATTTTATACACATGTCGTACCTATGTACCATATGTGTATAATGCGTACCTATGTACACGACATGCTTATATTATGTGAATTCATAAAATGGTTTAACATATGTATTTATTCACTCGTCTCGATTTACCTTCAACAGTACTCTTGCGCCCTCAATTCGTTATATTTTCGCTGTCGTCCGTTTTCAACTCGTTTTATTCCCATTCAAACCCATCTATAATCTCGCCTACTCTGCAGTCGATCCGCTCACGTTTGGGGGAACAATGTTCTTATTATTGCTATTATCGTCGTCGGTGCTGCTGCGACTAATGATATTCGTTATACCTACGACCTGTTTGCAGCCAATGATGGTCTAGAAATAGCTGGCACCTACGCGTTTCGCTGTCCAGATACAGCGAGTAGGTACTTATACCACATGTGGCTGTACATTGATTGACGTCTATCCGCGGCCAATCGGTAATGCGATTGTTACGTTTTCCAATATAATTCCACAACTACGACTACACTTCGATGGGAGTTTTTGCGTTTTGCAAAAGTTTTGGGTCGAAACAGTATGTTACGGTCGTCATAACTCAACAAATAATTGAATGACTAAATAACGCAATAGGAACTTTTTGCAAGTAGTCTTAGATGGTTAGTTATTTCAATATTGTATAATACCTACGAAATGATAATGCACGTGTACCTATTACATAATAATATGATAGTTAACACAATCGAACGGGGATGGTCCGTTAATGATCAGACTATCCAACACGTCTTTGTATTTCCACAAATTAGAGCTTTTTATAGAGTGCAGATGTTGTAATAACTTACCAAAACAGTTGGGGTGGCGGAAGATTAGGGGTGCCTTAAAAGACTGATTGAATTTATTATAAGCACGGTTGATGTGTGTGACTTACCTGGTTATGAATAACTAGGGGATCGTTGGCGAACACTTTTAAAGGGTTTGAAATGTTCGAATCTTCGCAATTTTTTTAAATTTCGCACATACGGATCTTATAAATATGTACGCAACAACTAATAAGTGATCATCCTAGTGTATATTACTGCGTGTAAAAGAAATTGTAGAGTGTTCTCGCATGTGCATATTGTACATTGTACATGCCATCGCTTTAATATTACGCACGTGAACGGCAGATAATTTATTCTCAATTATATGTACATTTTTATCTATTTTACTGATCGACCTCCACTAACTAATGCGGTAATATTTCAGAAAACTGATCTGAATTCGTTAAAATATCTTCATGAAATCAGTCAGTTAACATTTTAAATTCTATGATTTACATTCTGAATACCTAATCAACGTTTGAAGATTTTATCTACATACGGTTATTTTTATTAGAGTATTATAATACAAAATGAAATAGATTTTTTTCGAAAACAGGTTTTGCATTGAAAAAATAGTTTTTCCTTAAATTTTGTACGTTGCCTGACAGTTTTTAAAACTATTCGACAACCCCCTCCCCCCCAAAAAAGTACCAACCATACTTTTTTACCAGAAAAGATGCTGTTGAAGAAAATCGAAGTATTTTTAATACCCTAAAAGGCGATACAGATGTACAAAAAACAAAAACTCACATCATCGAAAAATCATTATATTCGTTGCTCTGCTCAGAATTCAAAAGTATTATCATTTATCACATTACTAGGTCGATCAATATGGTTGATCAAAGACTGTAATGGTTTGGCCAAAATATAACTGTCTACCACCACCGATCTCTTTAGGTAGGTATTATTAACACCACGTACAGAGGAGGGGCGCATTGAACTTTTTTGTTGCTTTAAATTATCGGTTATCAAGTAGCGCTCAACGTATTAATAATTGTAAACTACAGATTTAGTCTCCCTATTACTAAACAATAGATTCATTTTTTACTCACCTCGAAGTTGTTCATGATAAGTAGGTAGGTAATTACCTATAGGTAATGGAGTCTTATGATCAACACCTCACCCACCATAAAAAAATTCTTGATCCGCTATCGTATATCTACTCGTTGGTAGTTAACCACGGTGCATATCAAAACGTCCTAATAAATCGATAATGTCCAGATAATGTGAGTGGACCCTCAAATGATGGAATCATCCGGAGTTTTAGCGAAACCATTAAATATTAATTATTATGATTTTAGAGTGATGCAAATATAATGTATTATTAGACTGCTGCAGCATCGGGCTTTATACGCCGCGGTCGTACGCACGTGCAGCTACCTAACATGTAGGTACCTACTATTGAGCTGTCATTTGAAATCCGTCCAAACCTAACATTATATTTATATTTTGATACTTGCCAATCCAATTGTATGATTCAAGTTGCCCCGAAGCAAATTATATTTAATAACGTATTACTTCTTACACGATGAATATAATATGTACTATATGTATTTATATATTCATGTAACTATATATTACGAATTCGCCCAGACGAACGCCCCCCACGTACGTATACGCTGAGTTTCGTGCATAAACGTCACGCACTGACGATGACGTACCTACATGGTGCATATAATGTTATAATACATAAACAATATTTTATTATGATGTGTTGTTGTTTTAATATGCATCCAACACAGTTTACATTACGGACTGTATAGATCTAATTATTTGTGTGCTTCGTTTTATTATAATACAATTAATAATTATAATATAATATAGGTACATATTATACATAATATACTACAACTTACAAGATTCTAATCGCCGAGAATGGAGTTGTAGATCACTCACCTCAGACTCTCAGAGTAGAACTGAGGATCGTGTGTCGTTTGTGTCCTAACTCATAAAATAATATCAATATATTTTTAAATTTGATATCAATGTAAAAATAGTTTGTATAGTTTAATAAGGGAAGTTTTTAGGTGAATGGTGAAATAATTTATTATTGAACGTTCGTTGCAGCGTATGTGGCATATTCATATTGAAATCTAGTAAAATATTCATTAAGATATAAAGTGTGATTATTTTAATGACACATTCATATCAGTGACTAATTCAATGACAAAGAGTGTACCTGATACTAACCAACTAACCATACGGCATTAAATATTTTCAGATTGATTTTTCTTTTGAAAATGTTTTGTATTTGAGAATTTATATTATTTGTTTTCAGCTGAAAATGTTAACTAAGATTATTCTAATTATAAGTTTATAGTTATACAACTCAAGGATGTGGTGTATTTTGAAAAATAAAAATAAAGGCATATTATATGAAATATAGTTTTTATTAGTTACTAAAATATTATTAGGTACCTACATTAGGTGAAAATTAAAATTTTATTAATCGTCTAATATCTCGCAATTATTTTAAAATCATTCGTGTCTAACTATGAACTCTGAGATTTTATAAATTCTACACATATTCTTTCTTTAGTTATACCTAAAAACAGATTAAATATTTTTAACACAACTATATATTATATATCAATAATTTCCACACACATACCTAGGTATTAAAAAACGAAAAACCTTAGATCAAAAAAAAATTTCTGTTCGTATATATAAATAGTATAAAAATTATCTGTAGGTAGATAAAAAAATTAAATTAGTGCTATCAGCAAGGCAAAGCCACTTGACGACCGCTTTATATTTAAATTATTATTTAATCTCATTTTAATAAATATTCCACGCACGCAACGAACGTTTAACAGCAAATCCACCTCGTCCTATTACTTAAAAACTCCCCTTATTATGTTGAAGCTCATACTATGTCTCCCTATGAAATCTGTAAAAGGTATAGCAATAAAATACATCATCTGGAAAGATATGTGGGAAGAGACATAAATTTCAAACATACTCAAAAAAATCAAAACATTAATCACTCCATGGAAATATCTCCCACTATTAACCAGACATAAAGAAGTAGTTATTACGAAGACCCGGATTTAACACTATAGTTTAACTTTAACATACATATGTCTTGAAATCAAAGAAAAATGTTCAACTTGCGAATTATGTGACGTACATTGAATGCCCCAAACATAATAGCTCCAGACGAATGAATTATCGGGAACCCACTCACCATGAAACAACTAACAAGCACTTGGAGATAAAAACTTGGGAACTATTTTTATATTTTTCACAGACTTATTATTAGATCTATCAAATTCGCTACTTTAAGAGGACGTGATACCCGCATCTCCATCTTATAAGTACGTAACATAACAAATTTTACGCCTAACAGAATACGTGTAGCTCTGTTAGTTTAAAATTTAGAGTGAATTGACCTGTAATAAAATTTAAAGATGTGATTATTATCTATAAACAAAATTATAGGCTTTTTATCATATTTTAATTTTAAAGCTAGTCATGAGTATTTTAAGATGTAAAAACTATTTACAATTTTAAAATACTTATAACTAGCTTTAAAATTAAAATATGATAAAAAACCTATAATGTTGTCTAGATAATAATCTTATCTTTAAATTGTATTACTGGTCAACTAGCTATAAATTTTAAACTAACAAAGTTACACGTATTCTGCTGAGCGTAAAACGTTTGTCTTTTTAAGGGTGTACCTAGTGATTTGATACTCTAATCTTTTATAAAAAAATGGTAAATAAAAAAATTAAATTACTAACATAATAGATCATTTCTATTATATCTGTATTCCAGTCAAATTGTTATATTTATTCTGTAACTCTAAAATATATAAAAATTTATATTTATGATAAGCTTATTATCACCAAATAAACTACGATCGACTTATATTATGTTAATTTAATTATAATTTAATTATTTTAGTAAATGTACGAGATATTTTTAAGAACCTTGTCTCCACAACAAGCCTAGCTTATGGAGACAATCATTTATGTATAATAAGTATAAATATTTGTATTAATCTACATGTATGTATACATTTCTATTTTTAAATGAAAATAATTAAATTAAATTAAATAAATTAGACTTTTTTATATTATAATTGTCACAACTAATTTTGAGCATACACACAAAAACTTTTTTTTTTCAAATGACATGACCTATTTTTGATCACAAATTATTTTATTTTTTTGTATTTTTGAATGAATTTTAATGGTTGAATTTCTTTAGGTTAAAAAATGGCTGAGTTTGAACAATTTGATTTTATGTTATTTGCACGGGTAAAACAGATTATAAAATACGAAGTTAATAATAAATATGTATTAATAAAAATAAAAATACAAAAATTGATTTTTTTTTTATTAGTAAAAGTTTTATTTATCTAACAAATTGATCGAACTGTGCATGATGGTGGTGTAAACAACATTCAATACGATGCAAAAATTGTCAGTTAATAGTAGAAATAATTTGGTCCTCAGTCATTTGATTACATGCTGCAATTATTTTGTTTTTCAAATCAAGAAGACACGTAGGTGGATTGGTATACACTACGGTTTTCAAGTGAACCTTAGGAAGTAGTCTAATGGTGTAAGATCTGATGACCTTAGTGACCTCTGAACTGCTCCATAAGTCCCTATCCACTGATTCAGAAAATATTCATTGAGGTAGTTAAGAACAATATTGGCATTGTTGGCTGGAGTTCTGTCTTGTTGGAATATTAAATTTGCTCTTATGTCTAATGGAAGGTCATCTAACATATTGTTTGGGAGCTCATTTATAAGAAATCGTTATATCGTCTTCCATTAAGAGTGTCATCATAGTAGTATGACTCTTATATAGATACCATTTAATAAATCACACTATACATTCGTTCCCTCCACAGTTTGATTGTTGGACTCAAATTTCCAATGAGGATTTTCGTCATCCCAATAGCGATGATTCTGTTTATTTAAAACTTCATTATTTGTAAACTTAGATTTGTCTGTCCAAAAAATGTAATTTAAAACAAAATTTTGATCAACTGGGTTTCCAACCAAAGAATAAATTTAATTCTACGTTCAGAGTCACTGCATGTAAATGTTGAACTAAATTAACAATAAGCGTGCATTTAATATTTATTTTTTGAACTACTCCATATTATGAAATGTTTATTTCTCTACTAACATGATGAATAGAAGTCCTAGGATTTGCTCTAACGTAAATTAATATTTGTAACTCAATATCTTCTCCAATACCATTTTCTAGTTTTGGTTATTGGTTAATAACTCGTTTAGAAAAAGAACCGGTGTCTCTTAAATTTTTTTGTAATTTATAAAAAAAAAAAAAAAACTATGGGATGAATGCTGTCTATCTGAGTTTATACATTTATGCATTTATTTGATGAGAAATTAAGCATTAAATTTATTGTTGAATAATAGTTACACGGATAACGAAAAGCATAAGTTTCTTTGGCAAGACATGTATTTTTTTGGCATTCCCAATATTATGTATAAAGCATGTCAACATTTTCTGAATTATTATTTAGTGCAACTATTGGCACTTATTGTAGAATAATATCGACTGTGAAAAATTCCTTAATTTGATTTATAACTGATACCTATGCCTATATGATATTATTTATACATTATAATATAATTTCTGAGATCATTGTGATAAAGATAAATAAAATAGGTAAACAGATATTTCATAAATTAGATTAGTTATTATAATTGTATTATTACGTATTTATTGTCGAGTGTTACTACTGGGTAGCTACTCCCCTCACGATTTCATAGTCAACTGTACGTTTCCACTCATATGCTTATTGTAACTAGGTACTATTAAAGATTGTATATATCCCAATAAATGTTAAAAAAAAAAATAAAAAAAAGCGTATTTATTATTATTAACTACACATTTTATAATCTGTTATACCCGTGAAAATAACATAAAATAAAATTTCTATAAATCAGCCATTTTTTAACTTAGAAAAGAAATTACATCATTAAAATTCATTAAAAAATGCAAACAAATAATTTGTGGTCAAAAATAGGTAATTTCATTTAAAAAAAAAAGTTTTATGCGCATAAGTAAAATCAATTGTAACAAAAGTAGCCTAATTATTTTAAAATGTGTATAATAATGTTTATTAGTAAACCAAAAAGGTAGAATTGAAATATATGAAGCCTGCACATAGTATTGAGTGTTTCCACTTATCGTGATCACACTATATTATCAATTTTCTTCAAATATTCCATATGATGTATTTATATACTCCTCATAGAGTTAAGGTTATTTTTAATTGTAATAAAATAATGAGATATTAATATGTATAACCTTCAGGGTAATGACCTTAGATGTTGAAGCCTTATTAACTCAATATCAAGTATATATAATATATATTAACATAATAATATTAATAATATATATTATTTATAATAATTTGTTTACGTAGAGATGGCATGTGATATTTTAAAAATAAATTAAAAATATATGGAATAAAAACAGTATTATATTATTTAAATTATAAAATTATGAAAATAAGTTAAATCAGAGGTATTCAAACTTTTTGAACTCAAGGCTCCTTTGGGTGTTCACGATATTTTGACGGTTCCCAAATTATTATGAACAATTTGAAACAACACAAGGATACAATATGACCTAAATGTTAAATGGGTGATAATATAACATTAATAACAGTGACTTTAGTACTAGAAATAAAACTTCAAATGGTCACGTAGTAAAGTGTTTCGTTTTTATTTCCATAATGATTGCAAATAACATTTATTATAATAATTATACAAGACCTAGTTATGATGTTGGTTTTCGGTGCTTTGACACGGCTCTCTTAGTAAACTTTCGCGACGCTCCTGGGAGCCGCGGCGCACAATTTGAACACATCTGAGTTAATTAATTTAATTTTAATAATCGCTTATAAACATTTTTATTAAGAATTCATAATTAAAAAAAATAAAATATTGAAACTTACATGGGTGGTTAGGCTCTAAAATTAAATTTGTATCGATTATGATCGTTGATTAGGAACATTGCAACTTCAATCAAGTTAAAAAAGTAAATACCTAATATTTTCACTTTTGTCGTGATGAATATACAGTTTAAAATTGTACGCATAATTAATATTCTGTATTTATTTACTATAGGCAGTGTTTTTAAACACTAAATTACCGTTTCACTGATACTGAAATGTTTATTCTATATATTTTAAATATACATATTGTGGCTGAACAAAATATATTTTAAACTATTTTTTTTAAAAGCGGCTCGTTAGTTGAATATTTAAATATTTTTTTTAGAAATCCATTGCTGATTAATCCCATTAGGCACATATATGTTACTATAACACAACAAAAATGTATTTTTTTCAGTGGTCAAATGTTTTTGTTCATACTGTTTTTCACTATAGAAAAAACTCTTAACTCTTCTAATCTACACAAATATCTTATTGATTTCTCTACAATCCGTATACGTTCAAGTTTCCAACAAATATAAATAGTTATTTACCTATATAGTTTTTAAATTATCCAGAAAATACAATTTAACGGGAAAAAAATCAACTATTAATTTGATATATGATAATATTAGCTTACGTAATAAAGGAAGTTATGATCTAGCAAATCTCAACACTTAATTATTTTTACGAATACATCGATATGGAAGAAAAAAGAATGAAGGGTCATACATATTGACATACGAATATATACAGGGTGATTCTTTTATCATTGAATACTCATTAGTTTAAAAAACATTAACTTTTTTTAAGTTTTTTTAAAAACTTTTAGATACATGATTTTCTAAAATCGTATAACATTTAAATTTTTTTCACTCTTATATTTGATAGTAAAAATACTATCAACTTTCGATTTTCATATGGAAACCTATATTAATGATTGTATAAATTAATAAATATATTTTGTAATGATTTTTTCTGTTAAAATTTTTAACTTTCATTAATCCATTAGTTAGTTACAGCTGATCAAAGTTGGGCGGAGTTTAGGTGTTAAACATACATAGGTATTACATAATCAGCACCATCGCATCAGAACTGGGATTTTTATTTGCAAAGACCAGTAGTAGCTATAATAATAATAAAATTCAATATCGTTGAATCCACGATTGATAATCATTGTGCCTATTATGTCTTGAGATCGAGCGATATCGAAATAAATTAATAAATCGATATCTATTATTATAACCAGTCCCTACCAAAAATGGGTATTATAAAATACATTTGGCAACTAGCTTTAGCTAACTGTTAGATTTTATAATGTTCCTATTAAGTGATGTGTTAACTTTTTTTGTAAAAAAAATGGCCAATTTAAACAAACCTAATCTGACAAATATATTTTTTTTACCTGAAAAAATACCATTACCTAATCACGATTGTATAAATATTGTTACACTCACATTGTCAAACGGTTTTTTTTGTTTATTTTTCTACAATTACTTAATTTTTCTTTAGATGTTTTGGCAATGCATTATGTTGTGCACCGTTTAAAATTTATACAAGTAATATGATTTTATTTTATTTATTATTCAAATAATATGTTATTATTCTATTATATTTATTGTCAACTTAAATCCGTGATGTTGTATTACTTACGTGGGATCCTCGATAGCTGGAATAGGACATTTTTTTTTATCTTTTCAGTGGCAGTAACGTCCTAATAAGCGTGAGAAAAAATTGTTACAAAAAATATACAGAGATATCGAAAATAGATCTCATATTATATACCAAATGTAGTTTCAATATCGATTTATAAAAGGATTGCATTTTCCAAACGCATCTTTTGTTCGTGTCATTTTACCTGATCTCTTACGTTTACCTACCAAATAATGCATACTATAATATCAGTGATATCGCATACACTTGAAACGTATACTCGTATCATGATACAGTCTGAACCCACTCAGTGTCTGCTTAAATGGAAAGAAGAAAAAACTGCATCGACTTATTATTAAGTTTATGAGCTGTGACATGAGATAAATTTGTTCTCGGTGCTTTCGGTGCGCGTGTGTATACGTTAAACCTCTTCACCCGTGTCATATTTTACCCCTGCAGTAAAGTATGTATATGCTGCACAGTATACACGTGTATAAATACACGGTGTAAAGTGCCTACGAAAACCGCTACTGCAGGCCTGCAGTTTTTTCTCTTTACCTTTCTCTCCATCTCTCTCTATCAGCACTCCCTCTTACTCGTTCTCTCTCACTCACCCTCCACACCGCTATCACTGCCCAGCACCACCACCACCACCACCACCACCACGGTCATTCCAACCGCTTTTCTCTTCCGGAACATTTTAAGCTCCCCTCATAATCTGTTCGTGGGTTTTTGCTCCTCCACTCCACCCCTGCCACTACCACGTCGCTCCCGACATCAACAACATCGTCACGAATCGTGTAAACCTCCCCTACCCCCATCGATATAATCTACCCCGTCTACTACCGGTGTCGTACGACCCTTTGCTCGTGTTGCACACATGCGCGTGTGATCCTCCACACCGGGGCTGCACTCGTCCCGCGCAGTGCGTTTTGTGTACCTGTGAGTCGTTGTGCGAGTCTCCCCTAACTATTTATTTTATACACACACACAAATACAGTCACGTATGTATATTGACTTGGATGGGTCGCGGTTTCGGATGTCGGCGACCGGAAAAGTGCAGAGGGCATATATTGATCGAAAACTATATGGCTGGCCGGAACTGGTCAGACGATGAAATCTTACGTGCATAAATCGTATAAGCTCATATTTTATCATAATTATGGTTATATAGAGGTATAAAGAAATTGCGAGTTACGAGCATCGAAAGTACCTACTAGGTAGGTTAGGTAGGTAGGTCCTACCTAATCTAACCCATCCGGCCAACGTGGTATATTTGCGGAACGCAAACTACAGTGTATTTTGAATACATGAAGAGTTCAAGGGATGTACACTGTGTTTATAATTAGGTAACCTCTTAAATATTTAAATTTAAACTCTTTGATATGACACTACACCCATGTACTTTGTTCTCCAGTTTCAAACATACGAAATTAGCAGTCTCAATTTTCTACAATAACCACTAGCGCAACTAACGTTAAAATCTTAGGGGGCTACAGCCCTCCCCCTCCCTAAACAAAACTATGAACTCCACAGTCCCAGTCTAAAAATAGATATTTTTCCTTCAGTATATTTTATTCAAGATAATGGTTATCTCTAGAGCTCGGATGTTAATGATCAAAATGTCTATAAACTATTCATTTAAAAAAGTCATAATATGCAATCATAAATTCAATATGATTAGTTAGGTATTGAAATATTTAAAAATTTAAGAATGAAAAATGATAATATTAGTATATTTATAGTTTATACTATGTATGCTAAATAATCTAGAAATAATCAATATGTATATCTAATTATGTATTTATATGCTCAAAAATTACAAATATGCAACATAAATTTCTATCTAGACTTCATGAATAGAATTTGTATCATACTCAGGTATAACTCTGTTTTCGTAAAAAAAATATGTTAAGTCATAAACATCCGAGTTATTGTTATATCTATTTTACTTGAAAAGTTTTAGAGTTTATAAAACATACATTTTTTTTTCTAGTGACAAAATTGAAAATACAATTTTAGTGTATAATTTAAAACTAAAAGGGATATAATCGGGGGGGGGGGGCTAAGTTATAGCCGGGGGGACTAGCCACCTTAGTTGTGCCAATGATAATAACTAGTAAATGTATTATATTGAATATACACCAATTAATGTTTAAACACTCTTTACTAAATTAACAACTTATTCAAAATTACTTAACAAAATATATTTATTTAATGGAAATTGACATAAACTGTGTGTGTTGTGTTGTGTGTGTGTGTTGTTTAAATCAATCGTATTGTATCTTATTAACTGTATAATTAGGTATACTTATAAATAATAACTTGACTTTGTTTTGTATAATATAGTAACTTCTGTTTTTATAAGTTTCTCATATCGATTATTTAAGTATTTGATCATCTTATTACAAAAAATTGATTTTGAACTTACTGTCTATTATAAATACAAAAAATAAATTATGATAGCCAAACATTTTAATATTATATTATCATAACTGTTGTAATTTTTTTTAGTGTCGGGTTTTACGATTTCTGCGACAGTGTTGTTTCACATACCTTCCACGAATCCAATCTCATGGTCGGTTTTTAAAAACGTTAGCCGATACCTAAATGTCCCTACATTACACGATCTATCGTTTATACTACGTGCCTACACATTAAAACAAAATGTTACAATTTGAAGCGTGATACACAAACATAACATATTTTTTACACTTCTACGTAATCATTTTATGGTGTCACACAATACACTAATATTATTTTATTAAACGACCGTGATGGTGGTTCGAATATTGTTCGTATGTTGTCCCGTTATATGCGTACACCCGCGACCTTTGTCTTGAAATGAGTATTTAAAAATAATAATTGTAAGATTATTAATTTTATTGACGTCTATGTGAATGTTGGAAAAAATAAAGTCTCAACCGTCAAACCTGTTGAGTAAAATAATTGCTAAGAAAGGTTAATTTTTTTTTGTGTTTTTATAAGTACCTATATTATACCTATTACACGAACGAATATCAACATATTATTGTGGAAAGTGGACTACTATATTATTATATTATTTATATATTATACATCTATCTTTACGTTCCGATAATCCGAATTTATAATATTAGTTTTAAAATCAAATTAAATAAACTACTTATTTGAAATAACTCGAAACGTCAAGTTTACATTCTAACCAGTTGCTTGATTTTTTATTTATTTTTTAATCAGAATGAGCGACAAGGGTTACAATGATATTATGTTTACATAAATAAACATATTGTGGTATGTTAACCACTGAATTCGTTTTATATTATTTTATTTGAGTGTGTGTGTGTGCTTGGTATATGAACTAAAACCATGATTTTTCTTTCTTTATTTTATTTTGTTAGTTAACAATAATATATAAGTTAAAAAAAAAAAAAAACCTAATTTAACATCACGTCAACACAATAATATAACCTTGTTGCTACAGTTGCGACATATTGAAATTCAATTATTTGGACTTAAGTCTGACTGATTAAGTTCCAGTTGGTATGTGGTGGTCACAGCTGGAAACGAAGTTGTGCCAACTAACACGATTTACGCTTTTAATAATATTATATGCATGTTAAAAAAAAAAATCACTGCTGCTATTGATCGACAGAATTTTGTGATTTTTGTGTCCTCATCATCCATCGAATTTATTATTATAATTATAATATACAGGTTTAATGTACACGCTTAATATTAGCATAAACATGTTTAAAAAAAAAAAAACTAAACTATTTTACCATATTAAAGACACACAGTAATACGATAAAAACTTCAAACAAAGTTTATTTTTTTTAATATGTTTTTATAGAACATTATGTTGTGATAGCAAGATAAAACTTTTTAACTATCGTTTATGACAGTACATTATTCGCTGTGTATGTATGGTATGGTACAACAATAAAGCTTTATACTTCCAATAAAGTTCGTCTTTTCAAACTTTGAGAAAAGTTACTCTTTAAATGTAAGTTACATGTATTCAAGCATTTTATTTTTATTTACGCATAAAAATCAAAATTGTAGGTACCTATATAAGTACTTCTTTTTCTTTGAGTAAATGGATGATATGGTACCTATACCTAGTACCTATTTTAATTCATCATTCGGTGTGGGTGTGTTTGTTATAACATAAGTTTCGTGTAAATTTCTAAACGATTCGTAAACGCTATACTAAATATAATCGATTTTTAATTGACTGAAATAATATTGATGAATTGAAGAAAAAAAACATTTTAAATTGTTTCACATATCAATCGATGGTAATTGTCATTGTAATTGGATGGCTTTAGGTTTTAATATATATAATATTATACCTATATGAAAATAAACCCGTTGGTTAGGAAGAGGCGGAAAGTAGACATCACACGTTGAAATTTATACTCTCATATAATATGATCAGCATTCTGTTACAGGAATTTCTTTTGGTCGTATCGAAAATAGGTAGGTAGGTAGGTAGGTAGGTACTATCCACATTTACGTACGTGTGGAATTTCAAGGGGGGGAAACCTACGTCATTCTGAAGGTATCGTGACAGAAGTATCAATACACTTGGAGGTCGAAAGGGCATCGGTATAGATTTATTTTTGTAACTTCTTTTACTCGACTTTTATTTTTTTCCCTCAAGTCCGAACGCAATCAGTTAAGTGATTCATTTTGACTATGAGAATGAATGTGAGGGAAAAAAAACATATTTTTAAGAGTTACGAATGTTTTAGGAAATCAATAATGGTATAGAATTTATAAATCGATTGGTTGTTCAACAAATTTGACGTGTTCTTTGTAAAAGCTTAAAATGTAATTATATTAATATACAATAGTATATTATTATTACACACATATAATATTTATCGGATTGGTTTTCGAATAAATGGGTAGTTGACAGTAATATATTATTATCAAGTACCTTTACAAAAGAAATAATAATAATAAATCAATTAAAATATTCAAGATACTAAAAAAGTCACAAATATTTAAAAAACAAGTTTATTTCTATTATAATAATATGTGGACAATGACTCGGAGTTTCGGTAAAAAACCATATTACATATTTATGTACTCTGTAATATCTATACAACCACGTATCAACGCAACATGATTCCTCTGTAAGTATGTATATTATTAAAATTGATATTAAAAATAAATAACTGATTTTCAATGGAAACAAACTATTTATGACGCACTACGTCATGTCAATACTAAA
Organism: Diuraphis noxia; assembly: GCF_037042655.1. Classification (NCBI taxonomy): domain Eukaryota; kingdom Metazoa; phylum Arthropoda; class Insecta; order Hemiptera; family Aphididae; genus Diuraphis; species Diuraphis noxia. The sequence goes on along the minus strand of NW_028301711.1, from coordinate 90,196,339 downwards.
CAAACCATTTTATAATTTAAATTTTACCCACGTAGTTATTTTTTTAACGATCCGATCTGTAAAACGCGTGTGTATTGTTAAAACATCGTACTACAAAAATACGTTTACAAATCATTTTCACACTGGGGGAGTTTTCAGTGAAAAGAACCCACGTCACCCCAACTGATATATTTAAATCAAATGTCTATTTAGAATTATGTTTATGACTGCGACGTACCTATTAAATTACCTACCAATGTTGCGACGTTACGAAATTCGACCGAAAATGCATGCATCTTTTGAGATAATTACATAATTGGGTACTTATAGCCACTATCGTGGGTGGTAATTATCATTTGTATCGCGTTTGCAGGAAATATTAAGCCCGCGCGAAACACTTCATGAAACTTTATCGCGTAAAATCACCAACACATTATTGATAAACGGTTTCCGATTTTAAGTTTACCAGGCATTTTGCATTAATATTAAAAAAAAAGCTGGTAAGTAAGTGGATGTCGCTCTGCTGTACAGTAGGTTACAAGTGGATTACTGTAATGCATGATACTAAATTTGAATTTAATGATAATATATAGTATAATAATTGTATACGAAAAACGATTCTAAGCGAAGACGGTTCGTCAGTTTAGTATATATTTAATATTATAATGTATTAATTATATTGTTATTATTACAAAAAAAAATCTAGGTACCTAATTATAAAAAAAAATGTTGACCATATCTTTTTAATATTTTACTGTATACGGTAATTTGTTTTAGAGTAACACAAATATCTAAACTAGATATTTTCAAAAATTGATTTTTCTTAAAAAATTCCCGTTTTTTTGTTTATTTTTTATTTTTCCGGGTGCTCTTGAAAACTAATGATTTCACTTCCCCAAAGCACCAACAAGATTAATTTTCCAACCAGAAAAGCTACTGAAGTTGAAAATCTAAGCACTATTTCGACAATTTATCGTGTAAACAGGCACACACACACACAAAAAAAACAATAACACACACACACACACATTATTGTAAAATCAATACATTCGTTGCTCTGCTCAGAATCTAAAAAAAAAAAAAACATTTTATTTTCCCAGCAAATTAAATGTATGAAAGTCTTATGAATTATAATATAATACATAATACTACACGTCATATAGGTACGTTAGATGGATAGTGTGTTGTCTCCGTCGTGCAACACATATGATACCAAATCGTACGTTCTGAATAATTAATTTAACTCTGTTTTTTAATTTTAAAATGAATTGACCAACCTTAGAAGTAAAATTATTATCTATTATACCTAGTCTATAACATTTTTTGTATTTTAATTTTAATGCGATTTATGAAATATTTTAACAGTACAAACAATTTAATATTACTATTGCTATTTATGGGGTCAACGTATTTAATTACGTATGGTTAGTAAACAATACATTTTTGAAAACGTTTATTCAATATTAAACTGAAACTTATGTAATTATATCTATTGTAAGCTAAAAAAAATAGTATCATTTGATCAAATTACTGCTATAACTACTACATCATTATTTTATAATGTGATATAGCAATATACTATATGATATATATTATACATTTAAGCGTAAGTGCAACTAGGGGGGGAGGGGCAATGAGCAACACCACCATGGGATAATTTATATGTAATACCATTGATATAAGGCGTGAGCTACAGCCCCTCGCCAAAGTTTTAGTCTTATGGCCTATATAGTTGCGCTACTGGTAGGTGACTCACTGACTAGGTACCCAATTAAAATATTTTTAACGTTTCAGTTAGTAATTAGTTATGTGTATAACTTAATTTTGATGACAAACTCTCCCGTCACTAATATTATCAGCTCACTCAATTAATATAATATAGTTCCACTTCCATTAGGCATTTTGATTACACACAAGTATTACCTTTGTCCTATATATTGTATTAGTAAAATCTATTCGTATACGTCGTGTTATACATAGTTATATATGTTCAATTCGTGACTTGTGGTCTATTAATAGTGATAAATGATGTATGTGCTTAATGATAGGCATTTGTGTAGACTAAAAAACTGTGTTTTATTTATTCTTGCCTACAGCTAAACAACGTATTGTTCCCATTTCCCATATGATCCATTTCTGAGGCAAATTTATAATAAAGCATAATAATTATGCTTATAAATGTAGAACTGCCTATAGTGACCGTTTTTTCTTTAGTCATTTTTCGTATTACACGTATTTTGTTTATGTATTTATTTATTTGAATTAACTCAATATGGATTTGAAGAACTCAATATTATTATTATTATTTTTTTTTATGATTAATTACTAATTAGCCACTAGATAACATAATTAAAATTAATTTAACAGCTAATAATATTGATACATTTAAAATTATAGCACGAGATATAATAGTTAGCCAGATACATATAGTAAGTTATACATATTATATTATTATTGGTATGTTGACATAATCCTCATTAGATGAGCATTTTTTGCTTTATTAGTGTGACAGTTAGATGTACCAGTAAGTAAAATGACTCATCTGGTGTTACTAAAGGTAAACCTTAGACATTGTGTTGTTCGTAGGTACTTACGCTATATTATATACAGATTAGTATGGATCTCTATGTATGTAATTTTTATATAATGTCCACGTAAGCACTGTAGTTATTAATACGATTGATATACATACCAATATGTTTTATTTTGAACTCTAATTTAACTTCATCCAAATAAATATATTATAAGCACAGCTAAAATTATGTATAAGCTACAGCAGTGAAGAGAGGCAAATGCAAAATTAGTATCTAGAGTTCCTAAAAACCTATCGATGACTGCAGTGTACCTACCTAGCAATTATTCGAATACGAGACCATAGTAAAATAACCGTACAGACTAATTAATATTCCATAAAATAGTTAGCAGATACGTGTGAAAAAATTCAATGTGTCTAAATAATAATATTGTTCAACTTTATTATAAATCAAGTCCACCGTCTCCCTAAACAGCTGTTTGATGTTTTAATTGCGCTTGTTATTATTTTCTCTGGTGCTATCATAATGTAGCAAGCATGGCACAGCACTAGTGAAAAAGTATCCTAGGTAAATATATATATTATATATTATATCGTATATATTATACCTCCAACGAATCAATAAAAAAAAATTTAAAAAGGTGAAAAAGTTCAAAGGTGAACAATTGCAGCGAAGTGCAATGTGAATTAAAACAGCTCTTTGTTCAGTCAGTAATAAAATATAAAATTACAATTTTTCACATACGACTGTTATAAGAATTCACATATAATGGTGATTGGCTTCCCAATGGTCTTCGTTACCACAGTCTTGCAGAAGAGCCCACGCGAATTTGAAACGATAAATAATTAATGTATATTGTATTAAAAGCTTTATAGGTATACAATACACTTAGATGCTTATATTTGTCATACGTATATTATTATATTGCGTATCTCGATTCTCGTTTTATTCTTAGTAAGTAGAAACTAAGTAAAACGCTCATTGTTATATTATAAACATGCTGCATCCATATACATAATTGTCTATACTTTTGGAGGAACGTTACTAGTTGATCGTTTATACGTATTGCGAAAGGCTAATTGCAATTTTATTTTCTTATTTATAATGATTTCAATGAAGGTAAACGAATTATTAACGTATAGAGTGCGTGTTTTTGATTTGTAGCTGATTTGTAAGCCCAAAAATTTCCTACAAATCCTTAAGTCATATGCAGTGCTTGCACAATGGTATTCGAGGCCAAGTGCAGAATTTTGGGGAGCCCCATAAAGTGATATTCGTAATACATAATTTATGGCCTGTGGTAATTTACGGTTTCACCACTTGCCCAGACCCCCACCCACCCTAATAGGGCTGGCGCTGGTTATATATTATATAAGAATTGAGTTTAAGGCACCGAAGCTTTCAAATCATAACAAAATATAAAAATATCAAATTACTTCCAAAATCCAAAAACAAATGTAAACATTTAGGTACAAGTACGAAATATTTATAAAATGTCTTGAATTTATTATAGGCTACCTAAACATTGTGTGTCAGTGTCAAGTTTCTAAGCGAAATAATAATATTCCCTTGAAATTTTGTGAATTCCTGTATTAATTATGCATTTGAACGAAATAGACAAGGTATGGGCACTAAAAATACTGTAGAAAATATTATAGTATCTTAATTATATGGGTTATAGATTTTTTTCGGAAATTTATTTGTGTGCCTTAACAACATTTTTACCAACTACAGCCTTGGAATATTATGATGATCGACTCAAACATTTTACCACAGAATAACCTTAAAGCTCACTTAATGAGAACTCAGAAATCAGTGAAAAATGTTTGGGATAACAGTGTAGTCAGAATTCGAAGATAATTGAAAATTCTCTTTTACTGCTGAAACTCGATCTTCATATTTTTTACGTTATCACTATAGATAAACATATGTGAATATTTGACATATGACATTACGATTTTCGACTTAGATAAACAATCGGCATAATTTTTAATTTTGTCATTTAATTTTGAAGTTTTGAAGACTTCGAGACTTACTTGATTTGCTATAATGTATTCGGGCGGCCGTATATGTTCATTGGTGAATTTCCGCAGTGCTGTTTTTGACAAAAAATACATTGAAACGATGTTTCATAGATTTCCCAAAGATCACACAAACTAAGAAATACCAAAAATGTACCCACCTATTTCTTGTAACTTAAATGTTAATTGTATTAATTGTATTTTATTATATAATGCATGTGTTAGGTAACAAGCATTGTCTATCAAATACATATTTTCTATTTATTTTCTATCATACATTAAAAATGATTGTATTATAATTGTTCGGTACCGGACGGTTCCTTTTTCTTCCAAAATCGAGATACCGTTTTCCTCCACTGATCATTTTCTTCCATAAAAAAAAAAGGTTGGTTTCCATTTTCCTCCATATTATTTTCGACTAAAGTTATGTCTATTTTCGTACAATATTTTAGCAAATATTTTTGTTATTACCTACGTTCTGTTTAAAAAAGATAGAGTAAAGCCAGGATCACATTTCGCGCTTATCGGTTGATAATTACATTCTGATATCGGATATTTATATCAGCTATCGATTAAGCCTAATAAAGATACGTACGTATAACATACGGGCATATACGTATATACTTATATTATATTATGTTAAATTGTGTATCAGTTGTTAACAATTATTATGATTACACCAATGAGTGACACACACATACGAATGTATACTATATACTCGGATCAATAAGACTATATTTTTAGTAGCGAACTGTACATCGACTAGTGTCTATAGTGTTGGATGTGTTTATAGTTCTTGTGTTTCTATCGAATTGCACTATTATGTACACAGCATTAAATTGTAGATTATTATTTATTACCAATCGACCCTCAAAAAACAATACAGTTTATAAACGATATGCACAAATGTTATGAAATATTTAATTCTAGGGAAACTGCTAACGGTAAAATGTTTAATAGTCCACTTAATAATGCATTACCTCAGTTCGATCATCTAATATAAATGACTCAAAGGTTTGCAAAATTTAAAGTTATAAACCAAAATAATAATACTGATGTTACTAACCTGAAAAATTTCAGTAATGGTTGGTTAGTCTCTATCATTGCAGTACAAATGCTATGGAAATTCTTAAATTCTACACCAATCCAACCATATCACATTTCTACATGCCGTTTGAATCAAGATTGTCTGGAGAATTTATTTGGAGTTTTAGGACAGCAACGTGGTAAATATACAAATCCCACGCCTATTCAATGTATTCAATCTTTTAAGAAAATAATTTGCTTTCATTATTTTAAACATTTCTCAGGTGCTAACTGTCTAGAATATCTAGATCAAGTACTTACTCATGTCAGCGAATAACCAAACACTAATAAAATAAATGGGTTGTTTGTTTCCGAAGAACAAAATCATCTTTTTAATTTAAATCAATGAAAATTGGTACTGTTGACTACAGGAAATTAAATATTTCTGAGAGAAATGCTTATACATAGGTATGTGTGTGGATACCTTATGGATAAATGCCAAGAGAAACATGTATGCCAAGTTTGTATAGAGTATGCAATTCATCGAAAAACATTGGATCAGTCCTTTCTTTAGGTTTCTTCAAATCTTACTCTGTAAATGACTCTTCCAATTTCGTTAAGCTATTAACAACTCACGATGAGTTCTATAATTATGTTATTAAATTAGAAGATATATTTGATGACAATTTTCTTCTATTGCTAATAATGATAATATTGGGTCCATAATGATAGACCTTTGTAATGTACGTTTAAGTCATCCTTTTGAATGATTAACAAACAATTTTTAATAGATCAATTTATACGTTTTAGAATTTTTACTGTAATAAAATTTTTAAATAGCACTACGTTCTTTGAAACAAGCCGAAAAAAAGAAAACTATTTTAAAACATTAATGAAAAAAAAAGTATATATATTTTTTCTTTAAGATATTGTAGTTTTAGTATTATGTATTTATGTGTTTTTAAAAATTTGTAATTAATATTTCACCATGACAAAATAAATAATATCTATGTGACTATTGATAGTTAGAGTGTTTTATTTCTTAAAGCGTTAAAAGTTAAAGTCAAACTTTTTATTTAGTTTAACTTAAATTATGTTAATTATTGTTATACAACAAAATGTACAACATTTACTGTATCAATAAGTTGTAATACTGGATCACACAATATTCCGTAGTTGTACAATTGGTTATTATCTATATACAGGCTACACTGATATTCCAACAGGCGTTGCAAATCTATTTCCCGTAAGAACCCGTGTAATTCTAGAAAAGTTAGCCTTCTGGTTATCCTGTGATTATACTTTTATGAGACATAATATAATTGATTTAGAAACGTAATAATCATGTATTATATACATTGGTATTTACATGTCACGTCATGTCAATAACAGAAATTGAATAAAAACATGATGCCTGAATGACAGATACAAGGCATTAACTATGTGTTAAATTAATAATTGATTGCAAAACGAGTTGCAAGTAAGAAAAACATTTATAGGGCACGAGGGTAACGTACCTGGCACGAGGACATTTTACGTATTCAGATTTTACATTTTTATTAATAAGATACAGTAATTATATCCATCGTATCAATATGACTAATGATTATACTGTAAATACGAATACAATAAATTACTATATATTATTCACCAGAGATAAAAACAACGATAGTGACGAATGATCGGTCATAGCATTCGTAGATTTCACATACTGATACCGTTATAATAGATGGTTTTCGAATAGATCATTCGAAGTGGTTAATAGTGACACAAGTCCAAAAAGTAAGACCGTCAAATCAATTTGCGAACATCTATTTATTGTATATTTTTCATTCTGAATCAAATACATATTTAATCAAACGCTAAGAAGTATTCTACGCACTTAGAATAATTTGATTGTAAATAAATTAAGTACTATAATAATATTTTATACGTCATATAAATATTATTATATTTTGTTACTAACCATTAGAAATATAATATTAAAATGTCTTTAAATATTCATTATATTTTATAGGTATATTTAAGGAAAATTTAATAATAAAATAATATTTTAATTTTATGTTATAATTTACTATTATATTAAACCATATAATAGTACTATTATTATTTAAATGTATTATACTATACAATGGAATAGAACCACGTACAATCAATCGACGAAAACATTTGTTTTTAATGATTTTTTTTTAAATTATTATTTATTGGTCAATATCTATTTGTTTATTTGGTATTTTTGAAATTGTATAAAATAAATATTATTATATATCAGGCCAGGGCACATGATAACGACAGGATACACTGAACGATTACTCCAATTGTTGTAATTTTGGCATGAATAATTTTTGTCAAATTTTGCGGGAATAGCAATGTTTTCTTCGTATAATCTATATAATAATATATATACTAGTATACTATAATATAATGTACAGTAAACTGTATGAAATTAGTATAAACTATAAAAGTGAGATTTAGAAATACCATTAGTAAAAAATAATTATTGAATTGAGATGCAATTCTTTTCATTTCGTAAGTGTAGTTAAAGCTAGTACATCGAGGTTAGGTTATTCCGAACCTGTAATTATTTAATTTTCATTATTTTTCTAGTATATTGACACCGTATAATATTTGAAAAGTAGAATGGTTCCAAAATTTAACTAATTAAATGACTTTAAATTTATATCTTCTGGTATCATTACATTAGAATATAAGACTTTATGTGTAACACAATACATTAATAACAAACAAGAAACAATTGGAAAATAAGTAAATAAGAGTTTCTGAGTTTATATTTTTAGTATTTTAGTCTTAAAATTATATTATTTTACATTAATAAAGTAGTTATTGACGATATTTCCAAGCAACAGCCGATCGTATTGGTACTTAAAGTGATTACATTAATTTTACCATTCGTATTATCGTTTAGGAAACGGCAATTCAACGGTTCTCAGGTTGTAAACTAACAAAATAAAATAATAAGACTTGTTTGGACGACTTATGAATTACCAAACAGGTACTATATAATGGTATTTCAAATCTAAGTTTCCAAAGTAGGTATATACTATAATATAATAGTAATATTTAAAGATGATTCCATGTACGAATATAATTAAATTATACTTTGAGTCTTTGAGAATATAGTACACGCATAATACGTGTACTTTTGACGTTTCTGAAGTTAGCCCCACCAACATTTCTGATTGACTCCGAACCGGGGTTTTAATAGTTTGACATTGATTCAAAAAAATTGGCAACATCAAATGATAGTAAAACAACTCTTATTTTGGATTTTGTATAGGCAGTTAATAGCATTTTGCCAACGGCTATTAGGCAACTATGACACTGATGGTTAATGATACTTATATCAGTTTTACCTAAATATATTATTATATTTTTATGCATCATGGTTAATACCTAGTAAAATTTGTTGATCATATATAGAGTTATTGCGAGAGTTTAAATCGTAAAACTTACCCCAAAAGCCAAAGTATTTTTGTGCAAATAGACCCAATGTATATCGAACGTAGTTAAAATAAAAAAAAAACACAAAAGTAAATTTGGGTTCGAATGTTCGATGACCGTTGTTAAGTATTTGGCCACTTTTCCCTTAAAGAAAGTAGGTACATGATAAATAATTTGAACACGTACGAACGATTGCGAAATATTTTTGTTGGAAAAATCGAGGAACTATATATATAATTTTTTTTTTTTTTTTTTAAATAACAATTCATAGCCACTGTGTGATACCAAGTCACATTATACGCGTATAACTAATTTTCTAACTTCAAAAGGGTTTAAACGAATAAAAAATATATGCTGTGCGTTGCGAATTTACCTACCTTCAATAATTATTGGTCACATTAAAACACGCATAATAAAATAAAATATAATTATTACCAGTGTATATTTTAATTTTTACATAATATTATTAATAATATATTGATTTACATAATCGCCAAGTCATCGACGTCCTGCAGGTTAGGTGCATCACCGTTCACCACTACGTAAAAGTGGTTTGGCATTTTTGCAGACATCTAGTGTGATGTCAAAACACACGAATTATACACAACACGGTCGCTACGAGGTTTTTTCCTGATTTTGACGTCTGAAAATCGAACGAATTTCGTCGACGATAAAAATATTTGAAACCCTTTTTTACTTGTACGATAAAAATCCACAATAAAGCACAGCAACAATATTACCTTTTTCCCGAATTCCCTCCCATGTAAAATACATCCTCCACATATAAAGTGCACTATACATTAAGGACACACAATAATATATTATTTTATTTACTGGACGGCTGCAACAGTGCGACGTACCTATCTATATGCGACACGTATAGACCTGTATTATTATATAATATAATACGTCGTATTATACCTATTTAGAATTTATGGAAGGTATGTATACTGTATAGTTGTATCACAACGTTCTGTATATCATAATATTTTCACGGGTATAAAAAACTCGTATAATTATCCATGAAGCAAAATAGGTACGTCTTGTCCGAATGTAATATATAATAATGTATAATACCTAACATAATATTGATGTAAAAACACGAAAACATTGACCCGGTACCAAGCCTAATGTTTTTAGTGTTTATAATAAGTTATAACTAATGCCAGAATTCATATGCAAATCCATATTTTCAAAATAACTTTTATAATAATATTTTATAGATTTGGAATAATTCTGATTAAAAATGTATACGTCTCATAATGTATAAATTATAATTCTAACACATATTTTTCATAATATGTTACATAATGTATTAATATTCATATATTTGAAGTTTTTTTTATTATAAATGAGTAAGTTATGACTATATGCTCGGTGAAAACCGCATAACTTTTTTAAATTTTAAAACTTACTTTATGACTTCAAAAAGCTAAAATATTTGTTAACATAGTAAAGGGTTAATATAAATGTACTTAACAATTCTACATTTTCTTAATAGATAATAGGCGGCAATACTTTCTTAAATATTTAAACCATAATTATATAGCAATTAAGAATAAAATAATGTAAATAGGTGCCGTACAATTAATTTTTCTATAAACTAAAATTAAATTAAATTAAAATTTTATTTTTATACATCTATCTACAAAGTATATTCTTTTCCTTACTCTTAAATATTATATAATGCTATGCTCCGTTTGTCTTACTTACCTTCGACATGGACGTACTCAGTTATTATAATCATCTCTTAACTTAATAAGCCTAATCACATCACCAGTTCTTATAATCTTATCAGTTTACTATACCCACATTTGCAAAGCTCTCTAAAGAACTAATTTAATATATAGAATTACACCATTAATTGACTAACATGGTAGATGAGTATATTTACCTAAATCACATTCAAGTTCCCGTTGTAAACACAACACAATCCTCAAAATCCATAGAATCACAGATATAATTTCAGCCTCTTTCGAGACCAAACAATATTGCCCCGAGCGGGGTAGTTTTAGATAATTCCCAGGCGTTCGACCACGTTTGACATGGCAGGGCTCCTATTAAAACTAAAACATTTTCTCCTTCCATCATATTATTTAATAGTAAAATCATATCGGTTATTTTTAGACTGTACATAATATTAAAGCTGGAATTAGACCTCTGTCCTATATTTTATAATATATTCACCACTGGTATACCAACAACAAACCAAACCATTTTCACCTGATTTGCTGACGACACAAATATACTTACGTTAAATATAAATTCTGATATCGGGTCTCAAAATCAAAATTACATGTAAATAAAATAGAATTCATGAGCTAAAAACTGAAAAATCAAAATCATTGACGAAAGGGTCAGGTGAACTTTTTCCTAAACGAAATAGAATGTCCCCCACTTATTTTATAACAAACAAATTCACTTCACCAGTCAACCAAATACATATGTATGACTCTGGATACAATATTAACCTGATCAAACCAAACAAAGCAAAAACAAAAACAACTAAATTCTTGCTTTCATCTACTTAGGCTTCGACTTATATCTAACTTGAGTTTTAAAAACAAATTACTGTTATACAAAACTATCGTCAGGCCAATCAATTACCTTAAGACGGTATCACTTTTCACTGGTGCTCCATGGTAGGTACACAACAAATACAGCCCCTCCATAAAGATTTAAAAATGCTAACTGTAAACGAGCTTGCCACATTAAAAGTTATTTGCGTGAAAATTCCAGTGGATTGTGTTATGAATTTTTTTTTATTTTTTAAAAATAATTTACTATGTAACAACCTTTTGAAAGATATATCTTATTTTTATAAAATCACATTATACGAGAACTATAATAAAGTATATTTAGAAACTCGAATATGCGATGATGGTGTTTTGAAATATTGTTCTCGTGCTGATCGCAGAGTTTCGTTGTTAGACGAAAACGCGCCAAAGGCGTGTGGTGTCGGTGTCGACGTAGATGTTGAATTGCAAATAAAAAATAAAACAATCATGAAAAATTTGGTCTGATGCATATAACGAAAATCATAATAATAAAAATAACGTGAGAATGATTGATACATACACACCAAATGTGTATATAATATTATTATAATATTTTATAAAATATTATGTATATACATACGACTTTTTGCCCACGCAATGCATTAACGGAACGATGCGTAAATTTATTTGAACTAAAACGGTGTAACTACTTACAAATTATTACACCATATATCTACTTAATAACATTACAACAGTGTAATACATAATTATAAATCGCATATTCTTTATAATTTAAACAATATTATGTGGTATCATACGGATACAGCGCTTTAAGGATAGGGGAGAATTTAAAACGAATCTATTATAGGTTCCAAAATATATTTTTAGGTAAGTATCTACCTCTACTACTAGGTTTATTTTGAAAAGGAATGAGAAAAAAATAGTGTACAAACATAAATCTGTTTAAAAAATTTATTTCATGTTGAATGCAAGGCAATATAAATATTTTACTAAATTTACTTTTATTGAAGTAAACAATATGAACTAATTTAAATAATTATAATTTAAAACAAAATTGAGAAGGCATCAGACGGTCTACAATCAATAGGCAATCAAGCCTTGAAAACAACAGTTTTTTATTTTCAGTGGGGCATGACATTTAATATCCTTCCATAAGACTAAACTGATATTTCAAATATTATTGACAAAAACAATTGATCTTTAAGCTCAGCTTCTCCACCTCAGCTCTATTTAGACATAATTATTATAACTACTCATAGGTTGGTATAGCCGTATAGAATATAGAAAATTACAATAGTATATACCTATAACCTATAATTGGTTACACTTAGAGATAATAAACATTTTTGATATATACATTTTTTTTTAAAAAAAAAACCGTTTATAAGTGTACTTAGACAAAAAGTCGTGTTTCAATAACTTCTTTTTTGTATTTACATTAATTTAATTACACTGGTCAAATGCTAATAAATTATGAATCACCTACGTAAAACGAAATATATTACAATTTTATTATAAAAATACATACGGAACTTTCAACAATAAATTTAAAAAAACAAATAGAAAACTACCTAAGTCTTATTATTGGAGGGAATCACCATGTGAACGCTTGTAGAATTATTGTAAGAATTAATCATTAAGTTAATGGCATTAACAAGTCTTAAAAAATGAATACATGATAATATAAGCTATTTTTGTTTTGAAATTTAAATATTTCCGTGTTTAAAAATAAATTACATAACGAGAATCAGCAAAATGGCATAATTCAATTTAATTGTATTTTAATAATTTATACTATCAGCGATTTCAAAATCACTGTTATAATGGCTTCAGTACAAAATTTTGATTTGAATTAAGTCATAAATGCATATATTGGATAATAAAATTAAAATATTAATCCTACAATAAAGTTATAGATGTTGGTCCATAACTTTTGTGGAAAAAAATATTCCACTCTTAAAAACAGTTAAATTTAATTAAATTTGTATAATAATGTGTCTCTTCTCGCATTTGAAGGTGCATACTGGATCCTTAACATACTAATACTATACTTACATAGGTAATTAAATGCTGAAAATAAGGGTGATTGTAAATTCCACCGATTTACAGGTAGTCGATTTTAGGGTTGGATTTATAACATGTAAATTCCACCGGCATTTATTTTTGTGACTTCCCACGTCACCGAAACCCAATTTGCCGAATCCCAATTCGCCGACACACTAATTTGCCGATTATTTATTTACAGTTTCCCAATTCGCCGACTTAAAAAATAAAATAAAATACAAATTTGTCATGTATAAATGGTTATTAATACAATATGAAGTCAGTAGATATATTATATAAAAATGAAAGTAGGTTAGAATATTATATTATTATTAGGGCAGAGGACTTGAAGCTCTAAAAAAGCTGTAAATATGCAAGCACTTATGCACTAAAAAACCCCATAATATGCAATTAAAATATGCACTTAAATATTTTTTAGCCTTTTTATTTAAATAATAAACTTGTCGTGTCTAGAAACGTTTTATAAATAAATCCTAATCGAATAAAAATCCGCATGGTGTACACACGTATCTGTGGTGGTGATGTCGTAGTGTACGTTAAAATCGTTATTTTTTAAAGAGATTTCTTCTGATTTCAATCTATTATTATATTTTGTCCATTCGATAAATAAAATTATCAACAACTAGTAAATATCGATCTTTTTCATATTTTATTTTAAACCATTCCATTTTTTTATTCAATTTTTAATCAGCACTTTTCAATAGTTATACCAAAGTTCACTTTAAAATCGGCTAGAATGAACTAAATTCACCAATCTATACTACATATGGATTTTATAATTTTATGTGCAGAAAAAAATTTAAAGGTTGATTTTATATCGATGAAATACCATAATATTATCGCTATCTTATCCGTTTTCGATAAAATCATTATGGATCAATCAACTGTCAGCGAATCGGAAAAATTGAAACTTTAATAATAATTTGTCGGCGAACCGAGACGTCGGCAAATTAGACTGTCGGCGAAAAGGGAATATTTAAAAATGATTTTAAAACTGGTATATTATGTCGGCAAACTGAATTGTCGGCGAATTGGGATTCGGCAAAGTGGGTATGAACCATTTATTTTTGACCTGAAAACAAGTAAACCACATTGATGGTAAAATCCACAGATTATCACTATAATAAGTATAATTAAGCTACACATCAACTTTTGACTGTCTTATCTAAACGACATCTCAGCGACTGCAGATAATATCATATTCATATACTCATATCGCGAAACAAATGGATTCGATAAAATATTTTCGAAGGCACATTCTAGTTCGTGAGTTCGTCCGTTGATTTAAAAATGAACACATTGAACGAAATAATTAGCTACTTGTGATCATTATTGATTATTATATGATTTTTTTTTAAATTGTTGTATCTAAATACAATAAATATGATATTATAATAAATCTGTACACACATAAATTAAGTAATCTTAGTTAATCAGACTGGATTAGGATTACAATTATACCGATATAATATTACTTTTATATAATGTAAAAAAAACGTACTAATAGAATTTACATGAAAAAAAGGTAGTAATCAGTGGGGGTGTCATTCATTTGGGCGAATAATCCAAAATTTACCTGAGTAAGCATATATCATTTGAACAAGAAATTGACTGATTGTTTAGGTGAATTTATAAATAATTGAATAATAGGGAAGTCTACAATAATAAATTTTTATAATATTTATTATAGCTAAATATTATTATTATATCGTTTCGGCTGATTGGTATTTACTCGTATAGGTACGCCAATTTACAAATATAGATAGTGAATGATAATTTGTTAGATTGTACTAAGACGTATAAGTTTTCATTTTTTGTCCATGTCTAATCTAATCAGATACTGAAGTGTGACATTTATTAATTAATATTTAGTTAATATAATAAATATTATATATATATGATGATATAATACATTTTTAACCATACCTGTTAGAGTTAACTGAGAGTCCTAAAAATGGAAAGGAAAATCTATTAGTCTATATAAATGTTTATAAATATATATTTATAGCTCGCCCAAACGATGCAATAGATAAATTAGGAGGCTTTGTAAATTTCGACCAAATTATATGTATAAATTCACCCAAACGATATGTTATTTTGGGTTATTCGCCCAAATGAAAGCCCCCATCAGTGGAATTTACATGCGCCCGACAATAATGACTGACATGATTCATTTTTTATTTTTAAAATAAGGACCATTTATAATAGTTCCTGTTTCGTGTATTTATTTGTTTTTTTTTTTGGTTTTATGCCTGTATGTTGGTGCCAACAATTTGTGAGTGTCTTTTGCCGTTGCATTGCACTAGTGTTGGCAGCACTTAGTTGTTATCGGTGGCGGCGGCGATAGTGCTTACATCCATATTCGTTATTTTTTGATATGTTTTTCTTTTTAAATTATTCTTTTTCTCTTCTTTTTCGTCCGTCATTAGGACAAGTCGACAAGTTTTTCCTGTCTTAGTGGTAATTACCCAGAAATTATATTATGTAACAGCCCCTTTTTTTTTGTGAGGAAAAACTCGTGTATGGTGATTTTTTTATATTGGTTTTTTTTGCTGTGATCAACGCTGGGTTCTTGTTCCTATTGTCTGGTAATTATGGTTCGGCAACTCTAATTTGAATATTTTATTAATTTTGTGTTGTTAGCCTAGGGTTGTCACTTTACCAGAAATAGAGCAACTTTGACATTGTTGTGTCTGTTGGTCCAGCATTTGTGAATTGCACCTGGTTCCTTTGTTTTTTTGCTAGCTGTCTTGTGTCGGTACCATTTGTTCTATGTGGCCACGTAAGTGAATTATATTTTTTTTGTATTTGTGTGAGCTGCAGCTCAATATTTAATATTAGTAATTTAGTTACCTCATTGTTGTTATATTATTTGTACAAAGGCCACCTGAGGCGCCATTGATATTATTATATTGTTATAAGGGCCGTTTAAGGCAAGATTGATTATAACTATTATTTGTATAACTTACTATTATTATTGTCAATTGTTTTATTTATTTCCCCTTTTTGGAGTCAACTTGGCTGTGATTTATTATTATTATAATATTATATTGTTTTGTATTGGACCAAGTGGTCATTTGTGATATTTTATTCATATTTATATATATATACTTATTTTCTTATTATTGAATGTTTTAATTATTGTTGATTATATTGCCAACCAGGCAGTTTATTTTATCATTTTTTATTCTTATTTATTTAATTATATTTTTCTTCATACAGTCCACTAAATCTTTTCTTTATATAGCGACAAGGCTCTTCCATTATTATTGTGGTCACCTTATGCGCCAAACATTTGGTCCTTCGGGCCGGATATGATTATTAAATAAATTACAATTATATTAACTTGCCTGGTTATATTAATATCTAAATACATATGTTATTTTATTTTTGTTGTTATTATATTCTGAAATTTCTTGTATAGTCATATAGAAGCCATTTGTTTATTATATTATTGTAACGGTTAGGATTATTTATTATTTTTTTTTTTAATATATACTGTAAATAAAACTAAATACTGTTACTTCTGTCATCATGTCTACAACATCAGCAATTCGAATCAAATTCATGATAACTACACTGAATGAAATCAATGCATTTTCTAGGGACTTCACAACTGAAAACAATACCAAAGCACAACTACAGGTACAACTTGAAGAAATCTCCACGATGGCTGACAAATTTGAGGATTGCCAAGCCCAAATAGAAAGTGATGGTACAAAGACTGAACAAGAATGTATTAAGGCCAGAAGCGTGTTCCGAAAACTTTTATTTGATACAAAGTCAACGTTGTTAGAGCTTTTAGAGCAGTATGATAGAGCCCATGAGTCAGAAACCACTCCATCATATAGCCGTAATTTAAACAATAAAAAATTCAATATGTTAAAACTTCCTACTCTCAAGCCTCCTTCATTCAATGGTGATTGGCAACAATGGACAGCCTTCATTGATGATTTTGATACCATGTTTCACAAAAATGAAGATGTAGCAATTATTCAAAAATTTCATTATTTAAAAACATGTGTTGAAGGGCCTGCAAGAGAAGTAATTCAAAATTTTAAAACAACTGAAGAAAATTATCAAGTAGCCTATGATGTATTGAAAATGAGATATGAAAATAAAAGTGCAATTATTCAGTCACATATACGGTCCCTGCTTACAACACCTAAAGTGACGGTGGCTTCGGCTAGTGAGCTACAACGATTACATTACCACATTTCTTCAAATATTAATGCTCTAACAGCCCTCAATCAACCAGTAGATCAATGGGACGCCTGGCTAGTGACCCTCTTGTGTACCCGTTTAGATAATGTAACTGTTGCTGAGTGGCAGCTCAAACAAGACACAAAAGATTTACCCAAGTATAAAGATTTAGAAGTGTTCTTGTCCAATCGTATAACGGCTTATGAAGCAGGTGACATTGCAACGGTATCCTATTCTGATGAAGCAGTCAAAAACAACATGACCTACAAGGCTCGTACAAAAAAGGTTTTGTTAGCAGATACTAATAATGATCAACACACACAAAAGCCTTATAAGGCTCCACGTTGTAACTTATGCGCAGGTCCACATAGATTGCCCAGTTGTATGCAGTTTGATGCAATGAATGTGAATGAGCGCCGTGACCTTGTTGAAAGGAACAGATTATGCTTCAATTGTTTATACTATGGACACGGAGTAAGCAAATGTAGACATTCGTCATGCCCTAAATGTGGCAAGCGTCATCATGAAAAACTACATGTTAATAGCGCACCGTTGGATCAATCGTCATCAGAGTCAGAAAAAATTGTTTGTCTCGCTAAAGTTCTTACATCACAAAACAATATCAATGCTGGTTCCAAATCAATTAGCAATGTGATCATATTAGCTACTGCTGTTGTGGCCATTAGTGACATAAATGGTGCACCTCAACTATGCAGAGCAGTAATTGACTCTGGTGCTGAGATCAGCTTAATAACTACAGCCTGCGCTAAGCGACTGCAACTACCGTTTGAATCATCACCATGTCCTATCTCTGGCATAGGAATGACCAATTCAACTGCTTCTTCTGTCATCCATGCCAAGCTGTCATCGCGCATCAATAGTCATTTCTGCACTAAACTAGAATTCCACGTGCTTACCAACATAACCAACAAAATGCCTCATCAATATTTTGATGCTGGTACACTGAAAATTCCTGAATCAATTAAGGCTCAATTGGCAGATCCAGACTTCAATATTCCCGGACCAATTGATATATTGCTTGGAGCTGAGGTGTCCTATAGCATTTTTAGTGGACAAAGGTATCCTTTAGCAGATAGTGCCATTTTACATCATACAGCTCTTGGATGGGTATTGGCGGGTAGGGCTTTTCTATCGTCAATTCAAATAAATAATGAAATATCGACATACCATCCCAATTGTAATTCAGCTTTAGCTTTGCTAAGTACTAAATCTGAATCACTCAGGCAAGAGGAGGCTGAAGTTGAAAGACAATTCTTGGAAACTGTTAGTCGTGATCAACATGGTAGATTTGTTGTGCGATTACCACTTCACCAACCAATTGATGATCTTGGCGACTCTCGTTGCATGGCTGTTCAAAGACTTTTTAATGTGGAAAAACGTTTAGCTAAAGATCCATATTTAGCCACCGAATATCGCAAGTTCATGGCAGAATATCTAGCTCTCGGCCACATGGAAGTAGTACCAGCGAATGAAATAGAAATTAAATCCTACTATCTGCCTCACCATGCAGTTATAAAATCAAATAGTCTCACTACTAAGGTGCGTGTTGTTTTCGATGGTTCAGCGCAAAGCAAGTCCGGTGTTTCCCTTAATGATATATTGTCACGCGGGCCAGCCACCCAGCCTGAACTTTTCTCAATATTGTTGCGCTTTCGTGTGCATAGATACGTCCTTACTGGAGATATAGAAAAAATGTATAGACAAGTCAAGGTATCCGCTTCAGATTGTAATCTGCAACGCATTGTGTACAGAAATTCTCCCGAAGACCCTGTTATTGATTATAGATTGCTCACCGTAACGTATGGAACAAAGTCCGCATCGTTTTTAGCTACAAAATGTCTTTCTCAACTAGCAAATGACACCACTGTTCCGTCTGTTAGCCGTGCAATAAGTGAGGATTTTTATGTCGATGACTTAATCACTGGAGCCTCTTCTATAGACGAATGCTATTCTATTTATACTGAACTATGTCGAGTATTGAATGCAGCAGGCATGCCATTGAGAAAATGGTGTTCAAATTCTCCATTACTACTCAATCAAATTCCACATACTGAAGAAGATCCATCTTACTTATTGAGACTCAATGATGAAGACACCATAAGTACTTTAGGGCTAACATGGCAGCCTAGCATTGATTGTTTTAGATTCACATTCAAGGACTGGGATCCTCCTGTAGTAATGTCCAAGCGTACTTTATTATCGGACATAAGCAAAATATTTGACCCCCTTGGGCTATTAACGCCTGTGCTTATAAAAGGCAAGATATTTTTGCAACAATTATGGACTCTGAAACTTGGATGGGACTCTCCATTATCAACTGATTTCGTGTTACGTTGGAAGCACTTTTATCATCAATTTAAGGAGCTTGAACACATTAGAGTGCCTAGAACTGTTCTTAATATCGACGCTTCAATAATTGAGCTTCATGGATTTGCTGATGCATCGCAAGACGCTTATGGAGCCTGCGTTTATTTAAGATCTTTGGCCCCAAGTGGTGACATATCAGTGTCACTGATTGTATCAAAATCTAGGGTTGCTCCACTGAAGCCAACTACAATTCCAAGGCTTGAACTTTCTGGGGCGCTTCTAATGGCTGAGCTTGTTCATAATGTTGTACTTGAATTAGCCAAAGTGAACGTTATTATAAATTCTTCAAACATAATACTTTGGTCAGATTCAACAATCGTGCTGTCTTGGATTAACACTTCTAAACCACTCAAGGTATTTGTTGCTAACAGGGTAGCACAAATAATTGACCTCACCAGTCCAATGCAATGGACGCATGTTCCCACCAGCAGTAATCCTGCTGACATAATAACTAGAGGCATCGATGTTCAATCGCTCAGTACCCACGAGTTGTGGTGGAACGGTCCCTCATGGTTAAGCCAAGATAAAAAATACTGGCCGGAGTGTCCTCTGTTGACTGATGAAGTTCCTGAAATCCGACAAGTCAAACTAGTTCTTGCTACTGTTCTGCCTACTACCACCCTGCTTGATGAATATTCTGATTTCATGCGTTTAATCCGCATCACAGCATGGATATTAAGATTTAAATCAAACAGTAGTATTCCCTCAGCAAGATGTCATCTCAGGAAGAAAGGACCATTGACTGTGGTTGAGTTATCTAGCGCAAAAACCACTTGGCTACTTCTTACTCAAAAGTATGCCTTTCATAATGATTTAGGCAAGTTGAGTAAAAATCAGCAACTATCCAAACAAAGTCAGTTAAAAAGGTTACATCCTTTCATTGACAGCTCCGGGTTAATACGTGTGGGCGGTCGTTTGTCTCAGTCAAACTTGTCAGACAGCATGAAGTTTCCAATAGTACTGCCATCAAAGTCCAGACTAACTCGATTATTGTTTGAATACGAACACAAACGTTTGTTACACATTGGACCACAAGGATTGCTAGCTCATATTCAAGGCACCTTCTGGCCAATAAGGGGACGAATAATTGCAAAAAGTGTAGTACATAAGTGCCTCATATGTTACAAAACCAAGCCTACTCTACAAGTACCATTGATGGCGCCCCTACCCCGAGCTAGAGTAACGATGGAACGGCCTTTTGCACGAATAGGTGTAGATTTTTGTGGCCCCATACACATACGAAGTGGCATACGCAAGGTCCAATCCATTAAAAGTTATATTGCGGTATTTGTTTGTTTTGTTACCAGGGCAATACATTTAGAACTCGTTAGTGACTTAACAACAAGTGCTTTCATGGCTGCCCTCTTCCGGTTCATGTCTAGACGCGGGCAATGCGCCCATATTTACAGTGATAATGGCACCAACTTTGTTGGTGCAGAAAAGGAGCTAACCTCATATTTTAAGATTGTATCTGGTAAGCGTTCAATCCAAGAAACCGTAGCAGATCATGGCATACAGTGGCATTTCATACCTCCAGCAGCACCCCACTTTGGCGGATTATGGGAGGCAGCGGTAAAATCTACTAAGGCACACTTAATAAAAATGTCAGGTAGTGCGCTTCTCAACTTTGAAGAAATGGCTACACTTTTATGTAGAATTGAAGCAGTACTCAACAGTCGTCCATTGACTCCAGCCTCTAACTGTCCGTCAGACTATACTGCACTAACACCAGCGCATTTCCTAGTGGGTGGAAATCTATTGTTACCTCCTGAACCTGACTATCCAGAGGTTCCTCGCAACAAGTTGCAACGTTGGAAATTAGTTTGCGGAATGGCTCAAGGCTTCTGGAGGCGCTGGAGTAAGGAATATTTGCCCCAGCTACAGGTACGCGGAAAGTGGACCAAGCCTAGTCGAAATATCAAAATTGGGGACCTGGCTATCCTAAAAACAGAAAATCTAGCCTCCATGAAATGGAACATGGTTCGAGTGGTAGACCTTCATCCTGGTGCTGATGGTATTGTTCGTGTTGTGTCAGTCCAAGGTTCTAATGGTTCAGTCACCAAGCGACCAGTGGTCAAAATTGCACTCCTTCCTGGGCCTGAAGAAGAAGCTGAAGGAGACCTGGATTCTACGTAAATTGTTATATTGTTTTATTTTATTTTATTTATTTATTAATTTTTTTTTTTTTTGTTAATCTACTCAAGTTTATATTCTTGAAAGGCTTGCTCCTTTCAGGGGGGGAGAATGTTTCGTGTATTTATTTGTTTTTTTTTTTGGTTTTATGCCTGTATGTTGGTGCCAACAATTTGTGAGTGTCTTTTGCCGTTGCATTGCACTAGTGTTGGCAGCACTTAGTTGTTATCGGTGGCGGCGGCGATAGTGCTTACATCCATATTCGTTATTTTTTGATATGTTTTTCTTTTTAAATTATTCTTTTTCTCTTCTTTTTCGTCCGTCATTAGGACAAGTCGACAAGTTTTTCCTGTCTTAGTGGTAATTACCCAGAAATTATATTATGTAACAGCCCCTTTTTTTTGTGAGGAAAAACTCGTGTATGGTGATTTTTTTATATTGGTTTTTTTTGCTGTGATCAACGCTGGGTTCTTGTTCCTATTGTCTGGTAATTATGGTTCGGCAACTCTAATTTGAATATTTTATTAATTTTGTGTTGTTAGCCTAGGGTTGTCACTTTACCAGAAATAGAGCAACTTTGACATTGTTGTGTCTGTTGGTCCAGCATTTGTGAATTGCACCTGGTTCCTTTGTTTTTTTGCTAGCTGTCTTGTGTCGGTACCATTTGTTCTATGTGGCCACGTAAGTGAATTATATTTTTTTTGTATTTGTGTGAGCTGCAGCTCAATATTTAATATTAGTAATTTAGTTACCTCATTGTTGTTATATTATTTGTACAAAGGCCACCTGAGGCGCCATTGATATTATTATATTGTTATAAGGGCCGTTTAAGGCAAGATTGATTATAACTATTATTTGTATAACTTACTATTATTATTGTCAATTGTTTTATTTATTTCCCCTTTTTGGAGTCAACTTGGCTGTGATTTATTATTATTATAATATTATATTGTTTTGTATTGGACCAAGTGGTCATTTGTGATATTTTATTCATATTTATATATATATACTTATTTTCTTATTATTGAATGTTTTAATTATTGTTGATTATATTGCCAACCAGGCAGTTTATTTTATCATTTTTTATTCTTATTTATTTAATTATATTTTTCTTCATACAGTCCACTAAATCTTTTCTTTATATAGCGACAAGGCTCTTCCATTATTATTGTGGTCACCTTATGCGCCAAACAGTTCCTTTTACTACCCTGCGGGTTTGTAAAGTAAATGCATCTCGAGTGAATCGTTTTGTACAGGTCAAATTTAGACAATATTTTTTGTTCGTTTGTTATGGAATTGTAACACTTTACGAATGTGTTAAATGTACATTTACTACTAGGTATGTGTACATATTATACAGGTCACTTGACCCAAATCGTCAAAATAATGAACGTTGTGTATATGTTTTTCAATCAAATATTAAATTGACGAACATATACACAATATTTGAACCCCTTTTACAATGTCTTCATACACAACCAACTTAAATATTTATAATGAATTTCGTTTATACTATTTGTTTAATATTTTGTAATATTTATCATAGGTATAATACATTTACAAGTAAATTCTTTGAGGTATTCAAAGTATTGTATCGATTTTTTTTTGGGGGAATATGTCGAAATAATATATAAAATATTTTTTAAAACAACTATTAAATATTTTTAAACATGGTTTAATAATTTTTAAGAGAACCAATAAAAAATCGGGTATGTGGGTGACGCTCTGCTGATCAGTAATTTAAAGTTGGGTCAATGTTATCGACGGAGTTAAATTTGAATTTAATTAAATAATATAATTGTAAACGAAAAATGATTCTTATAGCAAAGACAGTTCGTCAGATTAAGATATTTTATATTACCTATACAATTTGTATATATACTTTAAAAGTTTTTAGCAGTGGCATAGTCAGCGTGGGCCAAAGAGGCCAAGGATACCACTCATTTCTTGATTGCAAAGGATACACACATTATGGTATGTATATTTATTGATCATCTAGCTACTTTTAGTTATTATATTTGGCAAAGATTCTTGCTATACGATAGCAAATTGTAATAATATGCTTTTCACTTACGCCTTGCAGCTTGTTTAAGCAATTTAGAAATTAACTATCCTTCTTAACTATTGCATGTTTTGTCATTTATTTTTTAATTGTTCTACTTATATGATGATTAATTAAAAGTTTCATAACAACAGCATTTGCATTATATTTCTAATTTTGTAGTCGGCCATCCTTCAAAGCATTCTGAAATTCAGACAGCTTAAACTTTGCTTGGGGAACAGAAAAAACCAACGTAACAAAAAATGTATATACAAATATTTAGAACTCCTTCCTTGGCTGGCTTCCAGTAAAACAAAAATGTGTGCATTTTTTAAATGGTGTGTCGTGTTTGCTTTTTCAGGGTGAAGGTATAGCAGGCTGACAGGTAACTTTCATTAAATAATACTTATATTTAAACACTCATGGAAACTTTTTACATAAACCTAATCAACTAGTGTTATATAATTAGGTATTTACAACAAGCTATGTTTAAACTTACAAGAATATTTTGTGTTGTTATATTAATGCTGATGATTAATTAAAATATTAAAATAAATCAATTTCGAATAAGAAATAAAACTATATTTTTATTTAGAAGAAATAGTTTCTGACTGCTAATGTCAAGTGAGATAATTTATTTTATAAGGTACCAATAAAACATTATTTTTTTAGAAATAGTGTAAATTAGTCACACAAAATATAAAGATGCCATGCATGATTTTCAAGAGCATGTTACTGTAACGTGGTCGGGGGAACGACCAGTTAAATATAAGATATCCAGTGAGAGTCGTAGGACTCTATAGATATAATTACCGTAGCCAGGGGTAGATATATATATATATAACAGGATCTTAAATATATTTAAATAACTAGGATTCCGTTTCAGTTATCATTAAGTTTTATTATAGATTAAACACTTACAAATAATAATACTCACAAGCTATATAAATTATATTCTATCCAACTATCTGACTGTATCGTAGTTATACGGAGTTCGATGTTTGTTGAGTGTTGAGGTCTAAGGTACACAGTGAACTCCCTTACTTCATACATGGTGTGTATTGACCATAGGTCTTACAGTTATGAGTGTGTGTTAATATTATTGTATTGGTCAGCAGTTCATCGTACATAATGTTAAGTGTGTAGACGTGTAGTACATATATATATATTTAGGTATCATGTAACATATTATAATTGTTACATTACAAAAGACTATCATATTCTAGATGGCCAAAGAATTATAGATTTTTTTGAATAATTAAAATTCTGGAAGGAAAAAATATGTAAATGTACTCCTCGACGATCACTTAAACTAAGTGATTGAGTATAATCATAAGAGACTTATACACATAATTAAGTTAATATTATTTTGTGCTTAAAACAATAAATTTATCACTATGAGAACATAGAGAAACAGGGAATTTAAAATGTGCATATATACGAAAAGAATTTTTATCAGGTAAACAGGGTCTTTTATGTGCATTACTATCTTTCTGTATTGAATCTGGCAATAAAACACTTGAGTCGCATTTTGAAAATCCCGTTAAAAGTTGCACAGTAATAAGTTCAAAATGGGATTGTTGTATCAATAATTGGTGATCTAATAAAAATAAATAAATTAAAAGATTCGAGCACTTATATATTTCTCAAAATTATGTGATGATAAAACTGATACAAATAGGTACTATTGAACAAATGACAATTTGTATTCGTTATGTAGATACATCCACTTTTACTATTAGAGAAGACTTCTTAGAGTTTGAAGAAATGGCATCAACTACAGGAATCGCAATGAAAGATGCAATAAAAACTGAGATAGAAAAAGTTGGTCAAAGTTTTGATTTCCTTAGTTTTCAGGGATATTATTGAGGCTCAAACATGTCAGGAAAAAATAATGGCGTTCAATCGCTTATTTTATGAGAACATCCATTAGCCATTGTTTTAGTCACTTGTTTAATCTTTGTCTTTCTAAAGCATATGAAGTTGCTTCAATCAAAAATATGACTAGTATAGTTGGTACAATATCTTTATGTTTTTCATGCTCAGCTAAGTATACAGATAAATTGAATTGTTTTATTGATACTGGTTTATCTAGTGAAAGTATACAACTAATAAAAAAACTCAACTAAAAAAATTTGTTAAGCTTGCTGGTTGATCAGCATGATTCACTTATATCGTTTAAAAAACTCTATATTTGCATTGTTGCTACTCTTAAAAATATAGAACAACATTATATGTAAGTGTAATGACAAAAAGTAACTTTTTTGTTTCCTTGTAATGTGGCTGTAACTTACTTTTCTTATGCATTAAATCAAGCCAAGTCTTACATAGTAAACAACAATATTTGACTACTGCATTGTTAAATATTACAGCAGTAAGACAAGCTTTGGAAACCAAACCCATAAATTTAGATCAGTCTTTCAAAGAAATAATGGATAGCGTCACTGAATTAGCTTTGAATGTTGGTGCACAAATAACCATGCCTATAAAATTTCGGTGACAAACAAACAACATTAATGTTAAAGCTAAGGACACTGAAGAAAATTGTAAAATATTAATTTTTATACCATTTCTTGACAACTTAATAAGTCAGTTACATTATACATTAAATTAAAGATTTCAATAAATTATGCAACTAGAAGGTTTAATACCAACTAATTTTGAACACTATAACGATGAATCTATATAAGGGGCTGCTTCTGTTTATGAAAATAATTTTCCAGTTAGTATGATGTCATTTTTAAAAACAGAAATATTTATTTGGAAAAAAATAGTGGGAGTCAGAATCCAATCTTTCAAAATCTGCTGTTGAAGCACTTCAACATTGTACAGATCTCTTGCCAAACGTAAAGACTGTTCCATAATAGTTTGCTACACTGCCTGTAACGTCAGCTACATCTGAGCGTACATTTTCAGTCTTAAAGCGACTTAAAACTTATTTAAGAGCAACTATGACTGGAGAAAGATTAAATTAAGTTTAAATTTCAA
Source organism: Diuraphis noxia (assembly GCF_037042655.1). Lineage (NCBI taxonomy): Eukaryota > Metazoa > Arthropoda > Insecta > Hemiptera > Aphididae > Diuraphis > Diuraphis noxia. The sequence goes on along the minus strand of NW_028301711.1, from coordinate 90,168,981 downwards.
GTGTTTAGAGTTATTTGTTTTTGAAATACAGCAAAATAGGAAAAACGCGCGTTCTATGTGAATATCCAATGTTATAAAAGTTTGAGCTCTTCAATTTATTTTGATAAAATATTAATTAGGTACTTATAATTTTTTTTTTTTTAATTTCTAATCCTTTGGTATAAAAAATTAACATTTTATAACTTTTTGATTACACAAATTATTTGCAAATTTTTGAGATTGTGATAAATTTTTTTAAAATCTAATAAAAAATCTTTAAGTTAAAATTGAAATATTTTTACAGTGACAATAGTGGATGGGAAACAGAAAAAACACATTGTAAAATCAATGAATCAATAAATTCATTGTTGGGCATAGAATTTAAAACCTACAATATTTTTCATCGATAGAACTAAAGTAAAAAATAAAAAATATTGTACTATTAAATAACATTTATGTACTACAAAATTATAATCCAAAAGTTTTTGCTCTTCATGGAGTTTTTGGACTGGTGCCATCGTATAAAATTTAAAAACATTCTTATCTATACATATTTATATAACAGTAATTAGAATTTGATGAGTTTAAAAATTGTGTACATATACCAATAACATACGTATTACGGGTGTATATCCACAAGGTAACAAATAATGGTATCATGGCAATTTCTATACTACAATTTTTAAATATAAAATGTTTATGCCAACTTTGCGTGTATTTTGTACATGAATCTAAAATTAAATATTGTATTCATTCGTAAATAGGATTATATATTTTTTTAAATGCAGTAATATCATATTTCAATTTATTAATTTTAATTTTTTAAATAAAAATCTTGAAATATTGAAGGCAAATTAGCGTACTGGCGCAATTATTAATTACAAGCGCCAAAATTAATCGAAAAAGTGATAGTGTAACACTATTAGTGTTAGATTCTTTTGGAATTATTTACAAATATTAAAATGGAAAAAACCGTTCCTTTAATTTTTTAAATAAATAGCATTTTTTCACTCACCTATTAACTATATAAATATAATCTGAAGTGTAAAGACTGGAATGCTTTGTTTGAATTGTCCAAAAATAGATTGAGATACAATTTGTAAACATTTTTTTTTACATATATATTAATCTACACGCAGTCCAAATTATTTTAAAATTCTTGTGGTGTATTGTACTAATTAAGATATGTATTGGAGACAAACTTCAATTTTTCAATTGAAAACCTCTCTATTCTACTTAAATTATTATGTGAATGATTTTTCTGAAATATTGACGCATAAGAATCAAAATTCTTACGAGTAGTAGTATAATTAATCTATCAACATTAATAATTGTAAAAATAACCGTATTATAATAAATACTAGATCAAATATTACATCTAATTTATATTTTTTTAGAACCTATATATAACTGTTTACACGTGTTCCATTTTCAATAAATTATTATAAAAATGAAGTTTAAATTTTTCATCACTTGAGATTTAGTTTGGCTTAAAAAATGCTTTTCAATAAATAAAAAAAAAACCAGTAAATATCAGAACGACTATCAGACTATTGAATTGATTCAATCATCCTAGTTAGTATATTTTATCAAGAAAATCTTATTTCAGGTTATGCGTATTACGTATTAAATTTCAAACCTAAACACTATTTATCATTAAATTGTAAATTCCAATATCAATTCTAGATAGAGCTTATTTTATTATGAGTTTTCATTTTAAATTTAATTTAAAATTCATAACGATTAAATATCTACAAAATAGTGTGAATTTTGCAATCTTGCCAAATCTTGAGATAAAACATAACTATCTATTAAATTTGCTACTCTTGCAACCTTAGTGGTTTATCATTTATTTCTATTAAATATTTTAACCTAACGTGTTAATGTGTAGGTATATGTGTACACCAAAATGCACACTACACATAATTTTATTGTAAAATCAATTATTTCCAAGTTTTGCTGAGAAATTGTTTTGCTTGTTTAATATTATTTTCAAATAAAATGCATTTTAGAGTATTATTTTACATAATCTTTGTATTGATTTCATAATATGTCAATATCAAAAAGTATTATGAATGGAGTTTTCCATAATCCATTAAAATATGATCTAATATTATCATTTATACAATATCGCGTCTCTTCGATCTACTTTTGTAGTTTTGTATTTTTAGTTTTGTCTTTCTTATTTTGAAAACTATTGTTTTTATTTTTTTTTGCCGCGTTTATATTTATAAATACTTAAAACTTTTACTTATTATTAATTTTTGATTACAAGTAAAGTATTATGTTGTAATTAAGTGTTTTATATTGAGACAATATTCCAGATAATATTTGCAATTTTAGCAATTCATTACTTCCATATTGAATACGGTTGTAGTATTTAATAGTTTTAAAAATTTTTCAAACTATTAACAAATTAGTATTATTTAAAGTCTAAAAAAGTAGTAGCTTAAGCAAAAGCTCACAATTTTTCTAGCGAAAAAAATCCCTACTGTAATATTTGAATTAAAACCTAAAATAAATAAAAAATAAAATTGAAAATATCTTTTATATAGTGAAATAATATTGTGGTTTCTGGTTACCTACAGAATACGAATAATTACTAAATTGATTTTATCCGTCTCTGCAACTTACCTGTACTTATATAAAGGTATACCTAAATAATGATAATGGCATATTGGCTATTATTGAATATTATGTTGAATAAGGGTATCATCCATCTAATATATTTTAGCCGTCGCGGGTGATTGTAAAATATAATATAAATAGATATTTAAAAAATTAATTGATTAACTGAATATGTATTTAATATATTATACATTTTGTGCAAAATTTAAGGTATTAAAAAATAAATTATCTTATATAATTCTGAAATTGTGTTACTTGCATGTAATACGTATTTCATTCTCGTGGATTCATAAAACAACACAGTCGTATAGAGAACACAAAATTTTATAATCGAACATAATAGTAACGTCTAAAAATAAATTAAATGATATATATATATATATATATATATATATATATGTATGTGTGTGTGTTTATTAGTATATTGAAATTCTAATATATTTTGTTCTGATTGGAATAACGATATGGTGTTTTTTTTTCAGTTATTAATTAACATTATTTTGACTTGTAAAATATGTCATACGAATGGGCATATTTTGAATAAACTTTCAACAATCTTTACCATCGAGTGATGGTCCATTTGTTTTAAGTCTTAAACAAAAGCAGAGACGGTTATATTGACTTTTAAATCATATTTGTTTTGTTTTGGAAAACCTTTTTTTATTCCTACTTATGGATAAACTGCAAATGTAAGTGGACAATGTTAATAAAACTTCTGTGGGTCATAAAAAATTATCATATAATGGCTTAGATCTAATACGAGTATATACATATATTTATATTTTTTTTATTAAAAAAATTATATTGCCAGGTTATATTAGATACAGGAATGTGAGATTTATTTGAACACTTAAAAGTTAGATTTCCACTGTAAAGAATGTCTATAACCATTAATTGGTGTGGTCAATACACATATAAAAAACTCATAAATAATAATAGTTCCGTCAGTACCTACCATTAGATATTTTGTAGCCTTGTAAGTACCAAAATTTATAGAAACATGTATACGAATAAAATAGTCTAAAATATTGTTAACATCATTCATTAATAAATATTAGGTACTTTAGTCTATATTTAGATGATCTTATAAAATATAACAATGATTCTCTAACCAGAAGTAATTGTTCTTATTTTGATTACTTGTATAAACGTTATTAAGAACTTTAAAAGAGTATATTATACAGAAATGTTAACTGAATCGTGAGTATTTATAGTGCTTGTCATAGTTTTATCAATATTTTAAACAGGTAAAAAAATTCTGATGAGAAAAATATAAAAATGTATTTGAATTTATTATTATTTTATTCATTATTTATAATATTATTATTATATGATTATCAATTATCATAACAATCAATATGGTTGTGCATGATCAAAACATCATACTGTTTGTATTATATACGATAATGTTTGTAAGTGTATTATAACTTTAACTTGCGAGTATTTGATATATATACGATTATAAAGTAAAATAATATAGTGGGTGGTTAACAAGTATGGTACATAACATAATGACGTGTATCCAATGTGATTCAAAATAACGTTTTATTACGAAATAAATAATCACTATTAGCTATTATAAACGTCTGAAACGTAGAAAAAAACACGCACTTAAAATGATTAATAAACGTTGATTTTATATACCATGTTTCAAATTATACATCCAACCAATTTCTGGCGCGTATAAGAGTACTACGTCTATAGCAGTAATAAACAAATGAAACATAATATATTTTGTATTGATGTCGTTTTTAAAAGAGCCCATATCGTTATATTGTTACCCGAGGAATTTCTGCTTTCAAATCGTTCACGTCGCGCTCAGCGAACATATTTCATGCATCCACTATTATAATAGACGCTCGGAAAAATATAGCCGAAGAACAGGCGACGTTCATCATTTTTATTTTTTTTCACAAAAGTTGAAAACCGTCCGGATAAATTAACGTGGGAGAAAAATCACTGACCGCGGGACTCGCCGTTGTGGTCAGAAGATGTCTTATGATACGTATATAATGTGTGTGTATGTTTGTGTGTGCCGTATACTTTCAACGAAGAATGCACGTAATAATATTATTATCATCGTCGTCGTCCATTAAGATGTACATGGTTATAATAATGGTGTTCGTTTATCGGCTTCAGGGAGGGGGGGAGTAGTTGTACACCGCGGCATACATACTATGATATATTTTATAATGTACACTCCTACATCGTAGGTCCCATTAGCACGCTTTTTAATGTAACCCATATCGAACGGTGACATATAAAATCCAATCGTTTTTCGTCCACTGATATAAAATAATATAAAATCTCCACGACAGTAATCCCACCAGGCGCGTTGTGTATAATATGTTTTTCAACCGGACCAACGGGAACCAGCGTGTATTACAAAATATTTTGATGTTAAGGACTCGTATATTGGAAACATACTATTATAATATGTATACGACTTAGCAATATCATAGTCAAGTAAACATTGTGTGTTAGACTTGTTGACGTGGTGATTAGATTAAAGCAGAAAAAATTAAGTTTGTCTGAGAGTTTGACATATTATACAACACTGACACAGTAATATGTCAAGTAACACCATACCATTTATGTTTTAATTATAAGAAATTGATTAGTATGCAATTATTGGGCAGTAGAAAACAATCAGCATAACGTGGATACGCAATTGACATTATTGTAATAATAGGCAGTACAATATTATAGAAGGTAGGTAGGCACATTAAAATATATTTACATTATTTATATTTAAAATCTTTTAATATAAAGAATGTATGATTTAACAAAAACCAAAATTGAGTAAGAAGGAATTCACCATATCCCCAAACCACTACCATTTTGTCCTATAGAAGCTACTAAATCGAAACTAAACCCGTTTGGTATAAATCTTTATTTCTGTCTGAGAGAAAAGAAAATATTTCTTTTGGGTCGTAAACTGATTACAGTATATATCAAGACAACTTTTTGTGTCGTACAAAAAATAAAATACATTTACAATAATATATTTGATTTAATTTTTATAACTTGGGAAGGAGATCAATAAGTTGCCTCACTAAAAATATATTTACATATCCACCTGTGATATATTTTGATCACTAGGTAAATTGTACATAAATTTGTGTTGTTCTATTTACTGGAGTGAAGGAAACCAACTCAAATTCATCAATCACATTGTATTATTATTATTTTGTAAGCTGGCAAAAGTAGAAAATTAAATTAAAAACTTCAATGTCTGACTCTTGAAATACAGTTCAGTCACAAATAATATGATGTTTATATCGATTTCGTGGCAGTTATACCGTGGAAGATACAAATATTTTAACTGGCATGTAATAAGAATAATAAAATATATATTTCCGATTCGAATAAATAAATAAAATTTAAATTCGATATGCCTTTTATTAAAATACTTATTCGTAATGCCTAGCTGTACGACGTGTGTTAAAATAGCAGCACTAAAAATCAAAGAAATAATATACAAAACTCTTCTAAAGCCTTGTATAGTACATCGGTACACAAAAGCTGTAGGTCTTGTACACCATAAGAACAGTTAGTCTTCAACTTTGAGGAGAGGTGAAAAAATCACTACTTCGATAGCCAAAATGCTCCATCGTATTATATCTCAACCCAGTCCAACCTATAACTCTGTATTATGATTTTAATATTTTAATATGAAAACTATTGATGAAGAAGCACGTATATGCGCATTCTAACTCAAACCAATCCCATTATAATGAATTTTTCGATTTTAATGCTACTATAAAAAAAAGGTTAAAACTAGTCGCTGGTTAAAAAAAAATGAAAGGGGTTTCACGATCTATCACAAATATAATAATATTTAATCCTATGTATAATATCAAAATAAGTTAAAAATTGTAAAATAAAAAATTCAAAACAAAGAAAAAAAATTAATCAAGTTAAGTGTTGCTAATGGTTGCAGAATCCTTAATCAATCCTTTCATGACTATACTTCGCTTAATATATAAGCTTATTGTGTATTTTATACTTAGATTGTTTATTTTAAATAATAACAAATGTCTCTTGTGATTTTTTTTCTCGTGTGAGTAAGTTTCATTTTCATGTTTTAGTTATAACGATTTAAAAACAAAAATAATAATCTATCTTTACCAGAATTAATTTTAAAATACAATTACAAAATTTAATGAAAGGTATGCTTGACAAAAAGCATTATATTTCAGTGAAGTTGTTTTATTAAAAATATCGTATAACTCAATTATTAACTTGCCTCAATTATGTTGTCCGTTGATTTTCTCATGCTGCACTGCTCTTATTATAATATAATGTAATATAATAATATATACTAAATACTATATACCAAGATAAATGTATACTTTATTGTAAAATAATTATCTACTTAAATATATTTACCCCGCAAAGGCCATTAGTGTTATCTACCTATTATGTTCACTTTAAAAAAGTTTTTAATAAACGCTTAACAGGTAAGCAAGCGATGAAATAAAGCAAATTTGCAAATTCAATTTAATATTTCTATTTATTTTACTTAAACGAGTCAAACGTCGACGGATTTCAGCAGTCTATTGTTTTCGTTTTTATAATTCTTGTCACTCTGGACAATTCAAAAATTTTAATATCATTATGGTATTTTCATGAATATACGGTATTCATTCAAGTTATGATATTAATACAATGACATATAATAATGTGTATAATACGTTACGATTAATTACCAATGAGTCATTATATATACATATTAGTTAAACGTATGCAAATCACATCGCATATAGGTACCTAGTTGTTCGTTGTAATTTTTGGTTAGGTATGCTAATGAAATCGATGGTGAAAATTAAATAAAACATAATTTATTCATTTCGAGATAATTAAAATGTTTACGATAATGTTATAACATTAAAATACATATTTTATGTCTGCATAACGTTTCTCGTTTTGTTTTTAAATGTATAACATAATATATTAAAGCCGTTGGGTAAGTTTTGAATATTATTTTGTTATGATTGTTAATAACGTTAGGTGGGGTTAGTTTGATTTTAAAATGTGGCTTTGATCACTCGATAAAAAAAAAAAAAAAAAACATTTTACCTCCGTGAAATTATTTATTTGGGAATTTTAAGCCACCACTATTTCCTACATTGTCACTCGGGTTACCATACTCCAATTTTTAATTTAAGAAAAATATTATATTTCACATCCTTATGATGATAGAATGATAACACTACATGATGTGTTTAATGATTAGATAACATATTTTTTCCGTAAAGTCTGATAAAAATCAAAACTTAATGGAAATTCGATAGTATGGTATAAAAACTATCAACGGGTGCACAAATAAATTCAACTGAGTTTCATTATTCTAGAATAATCTATTAAAGAGGAAACTATGTGTCAAGTAGTGGGGGTCAGATTGATTGCATAAAAATAAATATGAAATCGATTGTAACTAAAATTACATGATTTTTGTTTATAATATAGTAGAATTAAAGGTGTTTACTATGTATAAATATGATGTTACCTATAGAAATGAAAAAAATTTGAAAAAATTAACTGCATGTAAATGGTTTAAATCTATGGACAATTCCATTCAAAATTCAAATTTTCAGAAAATTATGTTTTTATTTAACATTGGACGATGTGTATCACTATTACCTGAACCACGGGTTATTATTATTCGTGGTAAACTAAATACCAATTTCCTAATAATGTGGACGTTAAGATGCCGTCACAACCCGTATTAATTGTTATCTTACTCTTACCCGGTGTGTACTGCGGTCATAATCAAAAAAATTACGTACTAGTTGCGGTCACCCCTCAAAAAGGTTACATACTAGTTGCGGTCACTCAAATAATAATAACTAAGTATACTAAATAATATAATATAATATAGTTTATATAATAATTGAATATGAAATTAATATTTATTTATTTAATTTAGAAAAATGCATCAATCAACATTTTCCTTCCCATTTAAATCCAAAAGATAACAGACTAAATACTGTCTACACTATTATTTATTGTGTAGGTATGGTTAAAAATGTTGATACTTAAGTTTAAATTATTCGAATATTCGAAACTATGATCGGAGTATACAATTTAATTTATTTTATTTATAAACGCTGTGCACATTATATCGAAAAATATGTTTATCGTATAATATAAATTTCGCCTGGAATTGGAGTATAATAATGCTATGCCCGCAACTAAGATATTACCTAAATTGGCGTGACCGCAACTGTTATATCTGTTTATCTCAAAAATCGTCATGACCGCAACTAGTATGCAGCCGAACTTCTGAGCGCAAATTTGCTATGTTACGCGTTGGTAAGACGAACGCAAATTTACGCTTAGCAGTTCACGTCTTATTCCGTTAGTTTAAAAATGAGAGTGAATAGACCAATTATGATAACTTGATGGTAAGAACATTATCTGTGTTTTGTTGGAAGTTTTTTCATGATAATTCAGTTTTTAAGTGAGTTGGAGCATTTTTACTTTACAATTTATTTTACACGGATAACTCACTTAAAAACTGAATTATCGTAAAAAAAAACTTTTGACAAAACATAAATAATGTTCTTTGGCATTTACAAATATTGATAATATTTTGCTCAAAATCCGAAATCGGTACACATTATAATATTGCTTTCAAATATATCAAAACACCCCCCTCCTCCAACACCACCCAACACGTTTTTTGACCCGTCAAATTTACAAGTATTCTTCTTATTAATATTATAAGTAATGATAACAATGATAAATGTAGGTCATTTAAAAGGGGCTGAATTTTAAGCGATATTCCAGGCCTCAAGGTCTAAGACCGGATACCTAAACTAGACTGATTAACTCAAAGTTTGTGTATCCTATATACACTCTTATTTAGTGTACTCTGCAGGGTCCCTGCAACTTTTTTGGTACATATTGAATCAAAGAGAAAATACAGTATATAGATCTCTGTTATGTATACAGCCTAATAAAAACATTTCATTAAATCGAGATACTTAAAGTTGGCATTACTTGTATAGCTAAACTTTACATAAATGCACTGCTCATTAGTCAATAATCGAATAATCAGCGTAATATCATATTAAATGACGTACGTGTGGCAAGAATATGTTGCTAAAAATTCCGGGTGGTCACCCATCAGGGAGCTAACTGTGGCTCCCAGAACTGTGTTTCTGCAGATTAAGTGTACGACCGCATCTCACCAAGCCACATGATAAAGTATTATAGGTGGGTTCCACTAATAATTATAATTTATAGTGTTCTTAGTAATTTTTACATTGCAGTTTTCACTACCACCGTCAATTGCATTCATGAACCTATATCAATATTATAATGCATGAAACAATTATATTAAAACTCCAAACTAAAACAATTAATTAATTCGTGCAGTAGAGTGAAAACGAATAACTACGAATAATGCTATATTTAATAACAGCATAATTTTTTTACCGTCTCCGTGACGCCATGGAACAATGTGGAAAAACTTAGTTTCGTATTTCAAACACAGTGAGATAGGTTAACAGCAAAATAATTAAATTAACAAAATAATTAAATATCAAATATCAACTTTGGCGAAACTTAAAGTGAACAACGCAAAATCTAACGACAGATTTATTTTTAATTTAAATTTGTTAAATAAAAAGTAAGAGTAAAAAACATTCACAAAAAAATAAAAGAATAAATATTATTGATGAAGATTATTAGTTCAATATTAAGTAACCAGATAAGTAGTTCATTGTGTGTCTAAATAAGATCGATTTTTTCATCAATTGTTATAATAATAGTTATTTATTTTTCATATAATTATTATATTTATAAGAAACATGTCAAACGTGCTATTATAATATATAGGTAATAGGCATATAAATATGTTATATTAATTCCTAAGTACATAATTTTTAAAAGATTTATAGGTATAAAACATAACAACACAATGGTTAATACATAAATACTTATTGTTGAACATCGTTTTATTTTAATTGCGATTTAAACTTTCGATTAATATTACCAATGGACAATGGCTACACTTTGTTGTTGTTTGAGAATTGTATTACAAATTCAAATGAAAAAGAGATCGCGTCACAAACAAAAATTGAATTTATTATGGCTTGATACTAAACTGAACATTTAAACAAGTAATGAAGCATATACACGTATTATTACCTACGGCATATATTTAATTATATATTATGCTTTAATGCTGCAGGTAATCTAGTATCTACAGATCCGATGGCATTTCGCAATAACATAATATTACTACCAACAAACAGACACCGTACGAAATTGCCATACTACAATTATTACGTAGCACATAATTTTTATCATTGAATTCAACGTATTGTAATACATATAATACGTAAATAATATAATGTCGTGCAATTGGCGTTCCACTTCAAAGACTTACACTTGACATCATGGAGATTCATTAATTATTCTCTATAATTTTTGTTTGTAATCCAACGTTTGAAAATTGAATCACAAAACGGAGATAAATTTTAATTAAAATAACATCAACCACTAAAGACCTAACGGCGTCGCGTATAATAGACGGTGTCCAATTATTTGAACTCGTAATCCCGCCAGCCAATCATACTTAACCTACGATATACACCAGTGGCAGGTATCGAGTTTTACCCAAACACTGGGGAGTAATGTTTATATTTAATGTGTGTGTGTGTGTGTGTGTGTGTGTGTGTGTGTGTGTGTGTGTGTGTGTGTGTGTGTGTGTGTGTGTGTGTGTGTGTGTGTGTGTGTGTGTGTGTGTGTGTGTGTGTGTGTGTGTGTGTGTGTGTGTGTGTGTGTGTGTGTGTGTGTGTGTGTGTGTGTGTGTGTGTGTGTGTGTGTGTGTGTGTGTGTGTGTGTGTGTGTGGCCGTACTTATAGTACGTTAGGAGATCCGACGTATGGAAAACGAGCAGCGTTACGAGATCCGTTTTCGTTGTGAGATCCGAATGGGTGGATCTCGCAACGTTTGTACCATATATTGGTATAATATGTGTCCTTGAACGATTTCCAGCGAAAAACAACAGGATCTCGCAAAGACCTATTTTTATAAATGTTGTGTGTTCTCCCGTGTATATTTTATTATGTACAATTGTATTTTGTCTATGTTCGCGTTTCATGTAGTAGATGTTGTGAGCTCCGTAACGTTTAATGAGAACGGCAACATTGCACTGTGTGTCCATAGTGCAGTATATGCACTTTACGAGATCCCATTTAATATATTTTATAATTTGTATAGTTTAGATAATTATTTTATGTATGATCTGCGAGCAGCAGTGTCAGAGTGCAATGTTTGTCACTGCACATTCGATAACTTGCTACGCGTGACGGGCCGTGTCTATTTACGTTACGAGTATAATATATAAATAGCAACATAATAATAATCATTACTTGTTATGATTTTTCTGGAATTATTTTAGAATAATAAATAAAATAACAATAATATTATAAGTGGACATAATAGTTATACATTATTGTGCTTGTAATTTGCAATAATTTGTATTGTGCATTTATCAGTAGTTATAAGTTATAACTTATTACTTATCATTTATATTATAGTATACCTACCTACCTATAATATATTGACAAATGTATTGTATAATATAAACTATAGTTACACTTGTTATTATGCATAGTAGAATATACTTATGTATTTATATTATAAGTACTAGCTGAACCCATGCATTTTGTAGCCCGTTGAAAATCCTACCTATTACTCAAACTATGTGTTAAATTCGTTACCTATGATTAGTATGATTATGCTACCTATGTAGCAGTATGTTTTTATACTTATAGATGATAACGGTCTTGATTCATTACGATATCGATGGACTGGTATGTTGTCGTTTCGCCTAGAATTTCGTTTAAAATGGTAATATTGATTGAATTTACATTTTAAATCATAGTTTTTGGCTGCCAATATGGCCCATGCATTGAGTCACTGACGATTACTGTAGTTATCGTTTGTGGTAGATTTGTGTCAATTAACTCATTGGTCGTCGATTGGAAACAAATAATAAAAAAAGCGGGTAAGTGGATGTCGCTCTGCTGTACATTAGGGGGTGGGATGAACCTCTGACTAGGGTAGGTTAAATTTGAAAGCAATGATAGGTATCATTGTATACGAAAAGCGAATCTGAACGGAGATGATTTGTCAGTGTAGGATATATTATATTTAAATATTGTCATATACTTATTCTATTTTGAAACAAATATTTTATTTTTCAATTAGGACGCATTTTAAAATAAGACATTTTTTATTTTATTAAAAATGTAATTTAATTAAAAATAATAAATAAATAAAAAATAAAAATAATAAAAATTTAATTTGGTAATCAATTTTTCCAAAAACATTGCATGTAGTTATCTTAATTCATAATACCTTATATTGTGATAGATATACAATATACATATACCTGATTTGAGGATAAATCGTTATTGTTACGCGATTTCATAAAAATTTAAAACTCAAACGCTCAAAACATTTTTCCTATAATGACGCTTCAAATTTTCTGTATAGCTATTTGAAGCAAAACTTATGGAAAACTTAGTGTTGAATTTTTTAACCTTAGATATAAATACAAACAATTTTTTGAATTTTGAACTACAAAATAATTTGCAAATATTCATCAATATTCATCACTATAAGAATAACTTATAAGGAATTTCGTATTAAATTTTCAAGTATTTTGATAAGGCCGAAAAAATTTTATCGACACTTCAAAAAAAAATTTTCAGAAAAATTGAAAATTTCAGTTGTCTATAAATATCTAAAAAAAAGTGAAAATATTTCGAAAATTAAATCATGTCAAGAAAATTCCAATCTAAATAACTGGTAAAATTTTCAATTATCTACGACTTATACTTTTTGAATAATATTAAATATTTAAAATCTTTTCAGGATAAATCGTTATCGTTACGCTATTTCGTAAAAATTTAAAATTCAAACGCACCTCAAATTTTTCCTATAATGACGCTTCGAGATTTCTCTATAGCTACTTGAAAGAAAACTTACGGAAAACTTAGTGTTGTATTTTTAATACTTAGTTATAAACACAAAAAAGCGGGTAAGTCGTGTATGTCGCTCTGCTGTACAGTAGGTTACAAGTGGGTTACTGTAATGGATGGAATTAAATTTGAATCAATGATATTATATCATTGTATACAAAAAACGATTCTGAGCGAAGACGGTTTATCTGTCTAGGATATATTATAGATTATTAAAAATTTTCAAATCTTAGATTTAAAAAGAAAAATCTTTATGAATTTCTAGTTTGAAATAATTTGCGAATTTTCGTGATTTTTACATATGTTGTCAAAATTCAAACTTTGAATGCTTGTAAAAAAAAAATTGTGACTACGCATTTCTTTTATTTTTCAATTTTTATTGTAAAAATATATTATGAGCCTTGTATTAAATTTTCAAATCTTAGATATAAAAAGAAAATTTTTTATGAATTTCTAGCTTAAAATAATTTCTGTATTTTCGTGATTTTTACATAATATGTTGTCAAAACTCAAACTTTGAATGCTTAAAAAAAAAATTGTGACTATGTATTCCTTTTATTTTGGAACTGCTATTGTAAAAATATGTTAGGAGCCATGTATTAAATTTTCAAATCTTAGAATTAAAAAGAAAAACTTTTATGAATTTCTATCTAAGATAATTTTAACATTGCCGTAATTTTTACGTATTTAGTCAAAATTTGAACTTTAAATGCTTATAAAAAAAAATTGTGACTATATATTTCTTTTATTTTTCAATTACTATTGTAAAAATATATAATGAGCCTTGTATTAAATTTTCAAATCTTAGATATAAAAGGAAATTTTTTTATGAATTTCTAGCATAAAATAATTTACGAATTTTCGTGATTTTTACATAATATGTTGTAAAAATTCAAACTTTGAATGCTTATAAAAAAAAATTGTGACTATGTTTTTCTTTTATTTTTCAACTTCTATTGTAAAAATATGTTAGGAGCCTTGTATTAAATTTTCAAATCTTAGAATTAAAAAGAAAAACTTTTATGAATTTCTATCTAAGATAATTTGAACATTGCCGTAATTTTTACGTATTTAGTCAAAATTTGAACTTTAAATGCTTATAAAAAAAATCGTGCCTACGAATTTTTAATATTTTTTAACTTCTATTGTTACAATGTGTTAGAAGCCTTGTATTAAATTTTCAAGCTTTTCTACCGAACAAATAAATTTTTATCGATATTTATAGAAAAAAAAACTAAAAAAGTTGAAAAATTAAAATGTCAGTAAACAGCTCAAAACAAATCTAAATATTATCAAATATATAAAACGCCTAGATAAACATTCAGTCAAAATTTCAAGTATCTGCGGTAATTTGTTTTAGAGTTACACCAAAATAAGGAAATCGCTAAAAGTGAAAATCCAATGTTGTAAAAATTTAAATTTCAAATGCTCATAAAAATTTAATTTGAATTTCCGGTGGAATTTTTATTTGTGATAAAGATTGAAAAACTTGTAAGGAATCTTGTATTAAATTTTTAAATCTTAGATTTAAAAAGAAAATTTTTTATGAATTTCTAGCTTAAAATAATTTGTGAATTTTCGTGATTTTTACGTATTTTGTCAAAATTCAAACTTTGAATGCTTATAAAAAAAATGTGACTATGAATTTCTTTTATTTTTCAACTGCTATTGTAACAATATGTTAAGAGCCTTGTATTAAATTTTCAAGCTTTTCTGCGTAACAAATAAATTTTAATCGATATTAATTTTAAAAAAACTAATAATGATCGAAAATTTGAAATGCCTATGAATAGTTCAACTTAAGTCAAAATTTTTTGAAAATTGCATTGTGGATAGAATATACTTATATAAACATTAGGTGAAAATTTCATGTATCTATGGTCATTTGTTTTAAAGTTACATCAAAAACCAAAATCGATTTTGTCGAAAACTGGTTTTGCGTAAAAATTCCCGTTTTTCTGTCACTTTTTTTTGTATTTCTCGATTTTTTTCATAACTGTTGGAAAATGTTTACTTTTGACCTCTATAATGCACCAAGGATATTCACTTTTCCTTCGGAAACCACCCACAAAGTTTGAAATTGAAGTATTATTTCGATTAGTTATGCTGTAAATAATAATAACAAATTCAGGGATATTAATTACCTAATAATTACTTTTGCACTAATTATTATTATTATTGAAACCAATAGCAACTAATTGTGATTACAGTAACTAAAAGCAGTTGTCTATAAACAAAAATGTTCATCGTAAATTTCAAAATTTCCGTTGGAGCACCTCCAGGCGTTGGACCTACCACTTTTTAACTTAGCGTATCTTCTGCCCATAGGTCTAATCATTGATTATAAATACATAAATATTTATAATCAATGGTCTAATATATCTCTGTACCAAATGTTATCACAATCGGTCCAGCCGTTTAGGAATGCATAAAAGACAGATGGACAGAAATCCATTTTTATATTTATTGAAGAAGATAATTTACTACTTACTACTTATAAGGCTTCTCTGTATAAACTATTATTTGTCAATTAGAATTGATAATATAGATATTATTTCTATCAGTTCTACGAATTTTTAGTTATGCTCATTATTATTTTATTTTTTAATACATATTTTCATTTTTATTATCTGATCGTTTACTATTTAGGTATCGAAATATTTTTTAGTAGAAGATTTTAACATATGCATTGTATTATATACCAAATGGTACAAGCCGACTATATTTTTTTTATTAAGTTTAAAAGGATACTGTTTCCTAGAACTATTCTCATCCCTCTATCCTAAGAAAAAGAAATCATAACTAATTACGCTACCTACTTGAGACTTGATACTGTATTTGTTCATTATTGAACTTTTAATTGTTTTAACTTGTATTACCTATATAGTAACATGGAAAATTAAACTAACATGGTACATATAACGATACACAGCTTAAACTATAAAATATGCGCAGCATAAATCGTAACAAAAAGTTAAGATTTGATATATGTAGTGGTACAGAAATTATATTATGTGCGAATTTACGTATTTTACCCTGTTCCATAATAATCTCTACAAAAATTATTATTTTTTTAAGAAAATATGAATAGTACAATTAAATTTAAAATATTATATTTAAGATACTAAAAAACAAAAAAATAATGTAATCAATGTAACGTTTACGACTACTGGCCATTGTCGCCGATGTCTTTTGATCAATAAAAAAAAAAGCGGGTAAGTCGTGGATGTTGCTCTGCTGTACAGTAGGTTACAAGTGGGTTATTGTAATGGATGGAATTAAATTTGAATCCAATGATATTATATCATTGTATACGAAAAACGATTCTGAGCGAAGACAGTTTATCTGCCTAGGATATATTAGGATATATTATAGATTATTAATAATTTTCAAATCTTAGATTTAAAAAGAAAATATTTTATGAATTTCTAGCTTAAAATAATTTGCGAATTTTCGTGATTTTTACGTATGTTGTCAACATTAAAATTTGAATGCTTGTAAAAAAAATGTTGACTATGCATTTCTTTTATTTTTCAACTGCTATTGTAAGAATATGTTAAGATCCTTGTATTAAATTTTCAAGCATTTCTACCTAACAAATAAATTTTTATCGATATTAATTAAAAAAAAAACTAATAATGATCGAAAATTGCAAATACCCATGAATAGTTCAACTTAAGTTGAAAAGTAATAAACCGACAGTAATTATACCTACTTGTATTGTTTTTAATTTTTTACTAATTATTTTAAAGAGAAACAAAAATATTATAAAAAGTGTTTTTTATATTATTTTTATTTTTATGTTTAAAGCTATTTTTTGTTTTTTGTTTTACTGAATATATTGTTAATAAAACGATATACATTATTAATTATATAATTAGTTAATACATTATACAATTAATAATATTAATACATTATTAATTGTTAAATTATCATGATACAAAAATAAACATAAAAATCTGTCAATTGTAATTTTAGCCAGCAGTTCACTCCTCAGATAAAAAATCAATTACACTCATTTATTTAACTAATATCAATCAACTTATTTTATGACTTTTTATGTATAAGTATAAATTGCAATATTAATTAATATGTAAGTCCCTAATATATCATTATTTTATCTTATCTTATTTTCGTTTGAATATTACCTAAAGTTCTTATAAAATATATTAAATTAAACAAGAAAACGCCTAAATACATTAAAAATAAAAATTCTTAATTTATTTATTAATATAAAGAATCATATTTATCTTAGCTGAGAAATGAATTTGAAGGTAAGTAGTTTTATACTGAAGTGTTAGATAGGTATGTTCCAACACTAAAAATCACGAAAGGTCAAAATAGTTATATGTCGTACGTCGCATTACTACATGATGTAGTAAATTGCTTTAAATTGTTATCTCGATATTAAACCTAAAAGACGTTATCAAAGATTGAGCTATAAGAGCAAATTACAGTACAGGTAAGTAGAAAATAATATTTCTGTCAATACGGTCACGGAAAACCGATTCAACGTTATTGTTACGGCGACGATCGGTGGCCGTGGATTCGGCTTAGAACAGTTAAAACAGTACATAGGTCAGGGTACTAGTACCGTATACAAGTATGAATTCATAAGACGGCAACATCGCATGGATCTCATAAAGTTGATACTTTAAAATTATATACAATTTAGGATCTCGTATGGTGGTGTAGATATAGTGACTAAGCTTAATACACACTGGATCTCACAACGTCTACTATACTATAATTTTAACACGAGTATGTTGGTGTATATAATGAGTATATTATATCCAAATATATTTTTAAAATTTTATATTCTGATCCCGTTTAAAAATACTTATTTAAAGTCATGGATCTCACAACGTCGACTTTTCCAAGTGGATCTCGTAGAGTATTATAAGCCCGTATGTGTGTGTGTGTGTGTATGTTAACTTTTCCTTGACAGTTCAAAGCTTTTGTACCCACCTTTACGTCATTATTGCACATGTCTATATGACTATACAATATACATAGTGACTACTGACTATACAGTATAGACCACTTATTCGACTGCTAAAGCAGTTATATTACCAAAGTAAGCTCTCGGAGGTACCTATCCATACTATACCTATCCATTATATATATATATATGTGTGTGTGTGTGTGTGTGTGTATCGTCTGATATGTGTACGTATTCTGCACAGCAATAATAATTGGTGATAACTGTAGCTGTTTAATGACGGCTTAATGTCGTATTGATGTTATAACAATACCAATCAAGCCCTAAGCTAAGACTCGGTTGCAAACTCTGGTCATTATATTATAGACTTTCTCGATCTTAGTATCAATACGACCGGTAAATTTTCTCACAATTCCGATTATTACAGCAACGCATTCCAATATTTAATAATTGTTAAAAAAAAGGCATGTTTTAACAAATAATTATGTCTACGGATGAGGTATATTATACTTTATTTTTACTTAACGGAAATTTGTAATCATGCAATATTAAAAAAATAATATAATTATTTCGTAGGTATTTACTTTAAATATAATTGAACAATAAATGTGTGTTTCCATTGTGTTCAGTATGTACTTAATATATTATATAATATTGTTCTATAGATATATGACGCAATTATAAGTAATATACTTAATTTATATTTTATTGAAGTATAATTCGTATTCTTTTTTTTTTTTAACGGAAATCAAATAAAAATAACATATTTAATAGTAGTATTATTATTTAATTATAGATGATTGAGATATTTAAATTGTTAAACATTTTTTGGATAGCTCTAATAAAACAGCAGTGGCGTAACCAAGGGGGCCACAAGGGCCATGCCCCCCATGGGCCGTATCATATAATGATATCATATAATATATAAAAAAAATCGTAAATTTATTAATTTTGGCCACGTCCCGGTTGGGAGTTAAAATTTAAAAAAAATTTAATGTTTATTGCTTATTACTTATCAAAACACCGTAGATTGATAAGCGTGTCATTAACATCAATGTTTTCCAAATATTTGTAAAATTAAAAACACTATTATTTGAATGTTATTTATTTAATTTTTTTTTGCCCTCTCCCCCTCATAGAAATCCTGGCTACGCCACTGTAATAGAGCGATATAATTATATTTGTAATTCTATCGTTTATAAATAATGATATAACTATAATGAGTAATTTTGATACAATAAATTGATACATTTAACTTTTAACGCGCTATAGTATATAGGTAATTTATAAAAAACATTTTTATTGAATGAATGGAAATTTTGTATAAAAATATCATTAATATTGGAATACCTACCAAACCGAGATTCGTGGGTTCATTTAGTAAGTCATTAATTCGAAATTAACTTTTTATTTTAATTTCGTTGTATTATGTCTATCAACATATTCATAGACATTTGTAGCTAAATCAGCATTAATAGTAAAAAGGATGTTTATCGTTTGGAAAAAAAAGTTTGGATTGCCACAGGAGAGTCTCCTAAATTGAAATAGGGAAATTGCAGTAAATATTTGAAAATATAGTCTTTAAGAAGCTCAACTATAATATAGATACTTAATAATTCTAAAAATCAGTACTTAATTATATGAATATAGCTATTGAAAAAAAATGTGAACCTCAAACGAACATGGTGAATCATCCGGTATACGTCTTGTATAATCTATAATATACGAATATAAAAAAATTGTAATAATAACCAATCATTATTATAGGTAATAATTAAAGAGTATAATTTTCGAAACATGTTCTGTTCGGCGAGTCATGATGTCAGCTCGTGTAAAATATGAGAAACATGTCATCATCGAAATCGCCAATACGTTTTGTACGATGTATTTTTCAAACAGAAAATCGTTTCTGGACTCGTCAAATAGGTACATGGAATAATAATATCCATCCAATAATAACAACAATGGTTATGAATTTATGATCATATATAGCAATAGTGTGATAAATATCGAGTCGAAACGATGCGTAACTCCATCAATCAAAAGGTCAGTTAAAATAGTTATTGTATACCTTTACATAACTATATGGCTATATACCTTCATAGCTTATAATATTATAGGTATTGTGTTATGACTTATGAGCGTGTACACACACAATACACATACACTCACAAATCGTTAACGGAAGTACGCGGGTTATTAAAAAATATATATTAAACGAGTAATATTTTTAACTTTTATAATAATAACTGTATAATGTAAGTATATTATAGTTGGAAATAATTTTTATATTTCTTGCATAGGAAGGAACACTAAGTAGGTCGAAAAAAAAACGAAAAATCGGTAATTGAACTATAAACTGCGTTAAACGTCCATAAAAATATTTAACTATACATTGTAGATATGGTTGCATAACATATAAATCAAAACAGGTAGGTAAAAGATTACCAAAGAGTCCACTTTATTCAGCATTTTTATTCTACATCGACCAACTCCTTCCAACCGGAGCGGTCACATAGAACATATACTTCTAGCAGCAACAGAAATAAATGGTTGCTGACCAATTATTATTATTTTATTTTAAACGAAGCGTTGACTTTAACAATACTATAAATACGGTGATGGTGTTATAATTGAGCCCTGTCCAGGATAGATGAGCCAAACATCCGGTCGCATAACTACGCAATAGAAGTTTTTACCACGATTTATCAAGTAAGTATATAAGCGACGAGACCATGGTTACCATATGTCTGCATCTCATAATGATATTATATATTTTAATCCGAAGTCATTACAGTTAGATACTTTTAGATTTAGCTGAGACTTTGTGTTTGTATGGAGTCTACAGTTTTATATCCATGGAATACTTAAAATATATTGCATTGAAAAACCTTGAAATCATTGGATGTTTCACTTAATGTCCTTAAAGAGTACATAACTATTAGTTACAATTTATTTTGCCTCTATTCATGTTTAGTCAATTTCGTAATTTTTTTGTTTTTAATTTTGGTTTAATACAAGTCCCTTGCAACAACTGCCATTTATTTTCACTGTTGTCTATGTTTTACAATATCTCCTGAATTATGTACTCTTATCAAACTCAAGTAGTCAGGTCCCGATGTATACACGGTCACGCTATCGTTATCTCGGTCGTACCAAGGGTGGAAGTGACCCTATATAGTATCAACAAGGGTATTTTATTTATCATTTTATTTTTGTGCGTAAGACATTTCCTAGCTATTCAGTTTTTTTGTTTTTCATTGTAGCTACTAGCTACTATATAGGTACTGTCAAACAGATTGGTACCCACTTGTCAACATTTTATTAATTAATTAATGTATTTAAAATAATAAGTACATTAAATGTACCAAATTTTGGTACATGATGAAATAAAAGGTTCACTAACGGCATCTCAGGATTAAAACTTATGAATAATATAAGATTAAAAATATTATAAAAACACATATTTTTGATAGAATTCGTTGGTTACATATTTTAACAAGGTTTTAATTGCATTACAATTTATAAGTATTGTGGTTAGAAATTGTATTACTTAACTTAACCCTTTAGGACCTAATTATATTTGATAATAAAATAGTGTGTATCTCTTTGGTACAAAATAAAATTAAGTTAGTTCGAGGGAACCGTTTGAAAAAAATAAAATTTTTAAAATGTAATACAATTATTATAATATCAATACAAATCATTCCAATTTGTAATTAATTTTACTAGCTATTTGTAACTTGAAATTTATAGTTAAATACATTATGTAAATTATACTTCTGGATACGATTATAATTGATTTTTTTAGGAATAGAAAAATATTTTGAAAATGATCTTTGCTTTTTTTTTTGAGGTCGGTTACCCACCGTGGGTATATTATAATCGCTTTAGTGTTATTTTTCACTCGATAAACTCGATTTAATGTAATAATAAAAATTATTATTGAACGATCATATTACATTTAATAGTATTGCGTTTGACGTTTATCAATGTATAATACATTTTTATATACCGCATTAGGTATTACAAGTGATCTGATTGAATTAAATCCATGTCATTCAATAAAATATTTGTTTATATAACGACGGAGTTAGAAAAAAAATAAAATAGAACCTCGCTTTTCAGACAAAACCACAAGAAAGTTAAGTCATTGAAATTAAATTCGTTCAAGTTAAAAGCCGCTTAAATGAAATGAGTTTAAACTGTTTGCATTTGTTTCAATTTAAATTCGCTAACAATGTTTGCGTTGAATTTTTTAATTTAAAATGTTTTACGATTAATATAAGCTGATGTGCATGGAATGATAACCTATTTTGGATATTGCACACTGAATAATCGCGTAACTATTGCTTATTACGATTCCTAATTTTCTACCACAAGACATCAATCACCGTCGTTCATTAGTCATAACCTTTTGATAAAATATACATAGGTAATAAAAAATGTCACCGAAACGTCAATAATTTTATTAATTAATTCTTAACTTCTACTCGAATAACTCAATGTGTATAAAACAGCTGTAATGGTTAGATACTACCATTATTTACTGTTAATAATAAATTGATAATAATTGATCATGAGCATTGGACGTGTCATTAATAATTTATTCAAACATTCTTTAATCGATAAGTTTACAACTTTTCCGCGATGACGGTACCTATTGACATTTTTTATTTTTTTTTTAAGAGATATTATTCATGATGTTTATATCTATATACAGATGTTATTAGGTAGATACACGTTTTCATGCTTCAATCATTTATTTTTACACGGACAAACATTTAATTTATATTTATAGATATATATTATTATAGATACCTATCTATATATTTACAGTATCTATTCAATTTATTATTGAATAGTGATTATTAATATTTTTATTTCAACAGCATAAAACATACAAATATTTTATTTCATTCATATTTGTTTATTCAATTAAGTTAATTAATTTTTATACATAATATAATTAAGATATGAGTAGAGTAATAATCAACTATTATTTCATTATATTACAATATAACTACTGGAAAATGCTACCTTAAATAATTATTTGATTTTGATCGTTTTAAATTTTGAAATTACTCCAACCATATATTATATCCATTAAATGTGTTTTCAAATTCAGAAAGTGTAAGTATAATTGTCATTCAGTAGCTCCGTAATAACGTTTCATTATTTTCAGAATTTTAAAGGATTTTATTCTCTGCAAGTATGCGTTTTTGATTATGATCCTCTTAAAACCCGTCTTCTCAACTATTTGCCGTACATGACTCATTCATTGTAATATTCACACCATTAGTATAGTTACGTTTAGTGGGTCGTCGAAAATGTTCTTTGTCGTTTCTCAATATTGTATTTCTTCACTTGAAGTAGGTAGGTACTAGAGAAAGAAATCTTTAAAGTGTTTTCCAACGACAGAGATTTTTATCATGTTTGTGAATAATGCTTAAGATAATAATCACATCCCTGACCCATATAAACTAACTTTTCATGATAACTTATGATCATTGATTTCTAAATTTCAAATTGTCAATGTTTGTAATTTATGCATATCCAGTTTTTAGATATGAATAGAAATAAAATACACGTAAGCATATTAGGTTAATCACTTTTACTCAAATATAAAAAGATTATTTTATCTAAATAAAGGTTGTATTTATTTCATTGCGAGTCACCAACTTTGATCAGACTTCATAAACATACAATCGGTTGAGACTATTTTTTTTTCATAACACAGCTTTCATTTTCATACAAACAACTTATTAGGTAACTATAACACATTATGTAAACCTATACTTAAAAAATAAACGCACGTGTGTACTATACTTAACATAAAACAATTTTAAATAATAATTAGTTAACTAAACAATCTATGCATTTTGTAAATTAATCATTCGTAGAAATATTATTTTTTACTATCGTCACGTTATTTCAGAGTGTAATATTAATATAATAGGTAAGTGAATTTAAGTATAATTATACTAGGTTTGTATATTATAACGTATAATAAATTATTATATATTTGTATCTATTATATAATTTCCTATTTAACTATTAATTATAACTATCATTATACATGCATTTTTTTGAAATAAGTTGGTTGGCATTCAAATTTAAATATAAGAGACTTAGTTGATGCATAATTTTAAATAATATTAACTTCTGTAAAGAAACTAAGTTTAAAATCTATTTTATGAGGAGATGTTCTGTCAGCCTACATTTAAACTTTTTACAAATATAATATATATTTTGTCTTCGCCTATATACATTTTAATTTCTATTTTAGTTATGTATTTTTCTGTAAGTGATTCGATAGGTTAATCAATTATTTTTGCTGAAAATATTGCATTTATAATATTATGTATTAATATTTATTATTAATTATTACAATAGAGTATGTTTATATCAAATTAAATAATTGTAATTAGTATAAGTGTCATTACCAACTTAATATAATTGAAATTATATGTATACATATATTATATAATGCAAAGCTGACGTTTTGGGATATTAGCGACCCACCGGATGTTCAATAATCGGTTACCGAACAAAAGATCTCCATACACATAGGATGAGATGATGATAATGGGATAATCTAGGATAGAGTAAACGAAAGTAATCAATATTTGATTACACAACTAAGCCAACTTTGATTATAATTAATCTAAATTTCAATGACTTAATAACTTTCTAAGATACCTACATAAAATGAATAATTGTAATTCATGTTTCCTTTCTTAACGCACATATTATTATACTTATTAGGTTTTTATATAATAGATTGTATATTTTCTTCTTCTTCTAAAAAAAAAACTGAGTAATAATAAAATATGAACTTATTATAAAAAATTACTATTTTTCCCATACATCTAATAAATTATACTAAATACTATGTGCAGTGGTATACTTAAACCCCTGCAGGTTTTAAATATGAATATTTAGTAAACACTCAACATAAATATAATTATCTACCTAAAGTTAAACTGAACCAGAAATTTTTTTAAATCACTATATTTAATTAATGTGATTTGATTTCCTGGGAAATTATTTGCAACAGAATATTACAACATAAATTTAATAAAACAGAAATAATATGTGACTTTTTGTTAACTTTTTAATCAAAGATTGAAAGAAGATGGTGTTAAATCAAAATCCAACTGTAATAACACTGGCGCACTGATTAAAGACAAGATTTAAATTTTCAAAAACTCGAAGAAGAAAAAGTCACGGTTTCGTAGACTGGACTATTTTTGCAGGTTGGTAATTTAAATATTAAATTATAAATAATAAATAATATATAGCCGTAATGTGTACTAAGCAGATAATGTACCTACAGTAATAAGTAATAACTAATAACTATATTTTAGGGTGGGTGGTGTAAAAATATTAAACGTGATTCGAGGGAAAAAAGTTCAAGCCGCCACTGCATAGGTATATACCCCAACAGTAAAACTTTGATTGTATATACTTATATAGTATAAATTACTTATATTATAAATAATTTTAATTTATTGCTTTAATAATTTTGGTTATACACAAACCAAATAAATTGATAGAATGTGTTCAATACCTAACATTAAAGATAGGATTTTTCGCAATATTTATACTTAGTTATAAATGACTACACTTTTATTGTTTTATTTTATATATATAATACAGATTATTATATTAATCTAAAAAATATAAATATGTCAATAGACTTATGTATCTTTTGTTAATCACTAAAAATAAATATTTTTATGATAATATTAAGCTAATGTTTGTTTTAAGAATAGAATTATAGAACGTTGGTATTTTAGTACATAACAAATTATATAATTTTAAATAATAAATACTAAATTCATAAAACTACATTTTGGCAGTAAAGATTAAATATTGTATTCAAATGTAATTCCAAAATACACGTTAATATATTACTATTAATGCAACTTTTTCATTTTATAATGTAAACTTATATCAATATTATTACAACGTGCCGTAAGTACACTAAATTTCTAGATTAACTATTATTTAGTGTATATTATTATACATATATTTTTTTTATATTAATTACGCTTGGCAAATTCAATAACTTTATTTTATGTAGTTAGTACATTTATATTTTATGTTGTAGTAAATCATTTTTAGTTATAGTTCAAAAATATACATTTTCCTAAATTTAATTTGATGCTATTTAATATTTTTTAGTAAAAAAATTAGTTAAAAAATCTCGTATAAGCAATTCTTTTAAATATTCTCTATTTTCTAACAGTCCACAAGATCTTTAAGGAGTTGGCAAACCATATTATTTTAATCTCATTTCACCTAGATTCAAAACAAAATATTCAATTAATACCAAACATTTATTATAAAGTTCATCATCTGTTATATAATTTTCCTCGTGTTTTCCATAGTATTGGCACTGGATATCATCCGAAAAATCGTTCTTATACTTATTCCAAAGTCTTGAAGCGTCTGGTGGATTGCAAAATATTAATATTACACCAAATAGTTCTCTCATTTTTATAGGTGAACGACATACTATGGCATCTTCTAAAGCTAAATTCCACTGATTGTCATTTTATAATAACCTAAGAGCTCTACATGTTGCTTAAAATGTTGGATATTCGGTGTTGTTCACAGTCTTCAAAAATGAATACGATGTTAGGGCGTTTACGTGATGAAGAATAATACGAAGATAGTAACATTCAACATTCTCTGGGTGGATTGTATAAACTCTACCCTGTATCTTTCTTAATTCCTGACCAACCTAAGATATTCTGGCTATATTTACGTTTAACAAATTTCTTATTTATCCACATATAATATGAAGCAATTTATGGATAAACCAATATCCTTGCAAAATCATCGGTTTGACATATCAGAAAGAAAACTGAAGAGTAGTTGTAGGTGGATTTTCTATTTTTTCTGTGACATTATCTGCTGTAAAGTAAAAACGTTGTCCATTTTCTAGGTGAATATCAAGTTGAGCAATAGCTGGATACCTATCGTATAATATACATATGAAAACCTAAAATTTTCAAAGCTGATTCGGAAGGTAACCTAACCTATTTAATAATAATAATAAAAAAAAAACAAGTTCAAAAAATTGTCTGGAATTTATTATGTTTTTTGTTGGTAGTTAAAATAAAATGTTTAGTATTGTAAAATATACAATCACAAATATCAAAAATTTTAAATTTCCCGACAGGAGTTCATAAAAAAGAAGCGGTAATATTTCATTGTAAAATGGAACGTAATAATGAGATAACTGTTTCTTTATTTTTCTTTCTTTCTTCAAAATATCTTTAAGATAATACTATTCAGTTACTTTCCACGATTTTACATAATATAATATGGTTAGATTCAACAATATAGGTTAAATTTTCGTAAATAATATAAAAGAGGACATTATAAAATATTGGCAAAGTTACTTTTTCATTTTACATTAAATTTTGAAATGGTACAGAACTTATGTTATACCTACCCTATTAAAAAAAAAAAAAAAAAATGTTAATACATCACACTACAATGTATTTCTTACCACAGATTTTATTATAACTTCTACCTTTGTGTTGCGTATATTATGTATAATAGAAAGTGTTTTAAATCCCTTCAGATTTGAATGATAAATCTTTAATAGTACTACTATAAGTTATTATAATATTTTTATTTCTACCTTTTCAGAGAATTTTAGATGTATGTGGACAATTTATGTCTTTTTAAACAAAATTTTTATGCATTTAAATCTTCTATGACAAAAATGAAAATATTTTATATTATGTTAGGATATTTAATATTATACTGTATTTCATTTCAATTAAAGTAAGTATTAAAAGGAACGATATTCTTGCATCGGTTTATTATTTTCTTTATTTAATTCTAATGAAATTACAAATTGTATTCTCTGTATTATATATTACGTACTATATTATATAATTTTTTTAACTCAAAATTTTTTCAAACTCAGTATTAAAAAATTATCTCATATTATACAACGTGTTTAACTGAAGTTTCGCGCAAATTGCACACGCAACAAAACAATAGATATTACACGTTCAAAGAATTTGAAGTTTTTTTTTTTTTGTAAAGACGTCCGTCACCCGTGAGTCAAAGCTTGTATCGTTGGCCCACGTCCATTTTACATTTGTTTCTGCTTTGTTCCCCAAAAAACTTATTTTTACTTTTACCCGGTGTGATGTAAGCCATCGTCAACAGCTGTGTTGTAAACCGCCGAGACTGTCATATAAAAACAAATCTCGTTAAATCCACTAAACCCGAACTTCACTATGAGCATAATTTCATAAGCCCGGAGCTGAATAATATGTCTTATTTCACGCGACATATACGCACGCTCGCATATGACACGAACAAACAGTGAAATACAAACAAAATAAACACTAATAGATAAGCATTAAAGATAAAATAAACTACAGACTCTAGCACTTGAGAGCCTGCAGATGCCTAGATCGTTAAAAATCAAATTGAAATTTTACCAAAAGTTTAAGAAGAAAAATTTTAAATAAAGCATAATATTATATTACTAATTGAAACCGACCTACCACTACCACGAATGTGATAATTATAATATAATAAAACAATAATAATGATAATAAACGATACAAACCTAATGATTTGAATTTAGAATATTCCACATTAATGTGAAACATAATTGGTTTTATTTTTGATTACACAGATTTAAAAACATTGAAGATCATTGTTCGTTTAACACAAAAAACGCACAAAATAAATCGATATAATTATATTATTACAGGCTATAACTTACAGTAGATTCTATTTTTTTCGCATTTGTTTACACTCACATTTGTAGGTCAAACAAACCGTTACCGTAAACATTTCATACATTATTATTACAACGTTTATCGAATCATTTGGCAAATTTTAATTTTTTTAATTAACCACCTGTACCTATTTTAGTTTTCAAACGCATAACTAGAAATCATATCCTCTAATCATTTATTTTTTGTGTCTCACGTTTTCGACGAGGTTTCTCGATGTTCCACTCCTACCTATAGATATTAAGAGCAGCATCGCGGGACTGAAACTAAGCAATAATAATAAATAGCGTGGTTTAAATATATATATATCTACCTGTAATGCACTACAGGTACCTTATAATATATGTGATGAAAACGAGAAATTTAATAACATTAATGGGGGAAAATATGTAATTACGACTTATGATACACATCATCGTGATTAAATACTTCAATAATTTACCATTAATATTCGAGGTTCAAACACTTGTAGATCGTATATCCATGTAATTAAAATATAATTAAAATAAATTGTATTTTCCATACAAACGGAACATAGTCATCATTCGATATCGCTGACGTCGTTTGCCGTTATAATGATGCGGACGAATGAATTATCACAATTTAATACTTTTTATAATAATTTATTGCACTAGAAATATAGTTGGTCAGAATAAGTTCCTAAAAATTTCTTTTTAAATTCACACTCAACTTAGCAGAAATCAACATATTACAAACCTGTATTAATACCTTATTTAACCTTATACTTACCTGTTCTTGGTGGATAAATATGATTATATTTACACTCAAATCGAATACACTAAAAATAATTTTTATGCTTTAATTTTTTAAATAATAAATAATTACTATAATATGATACACTAAACATGGAAATACTATCTATAAAAATAATTAAATTATATGCATTATGTTATATTTTAGTACCTTGTCAATTTGTTGCAATTTTTTTAATGTTACCTATAAATTATATTTTAATGTCCTACGTTCAGTTTTAATCATCGAATGAAATAATGTATTTGACCTGAAATAAATTCAAACGAGTATAATAATAATAATATTTAAATTTTTACATGCATAGGATATATAGGTACTATTGTATGAGCATATTAGTGTGTTATAATAAATTGTGTGAATTGAATTACAAAAAATAATGTACTTACACTATCGTTTGCTAGACCATGGCACGTTTTACATCTCAATTAATATATTATGCTTTAATTATAATCATAATAAAATTGTACGCGCGTGGCTAACCTATTACATCATACATTTTAACATTTATACCTACCCACGAGTTATTAATCGCTTTAATGAAATGGTAATCTTCTAATCGGTGTACCTATAATACAGGATAATGGCCGTAATACTACATTGGTACTTATATTATAGGGTGCATCCGAATTGGTTCCCATACCTACCTGAAAATTGACATCCGAATTAGTTCCCCACATTCCACGAAACACACATCCGAATTGGTTCCCAATATTCTAGGTAAGTGGAACACATCCTAATTGGATGCTATATAGCTGCATGTAACACTGTACGACCGTAATATGAACTTTATATACTACTCGCATCATAACGATACGCGCACATATAGGTAGATAGTTAGATGGACAGCTATATAGGTTTATAGAGACATACAAAAAAGACGAATTACGATCTAATAATATTATTATAACATATTTCCAAACATTATAAGTATAAATGTACCAAAAAATGATTTCGATTAGAACTGCGTCGTGGACCAATAACTAATAAAATGAGAAGGATAATTGAAAATGCTTTTTTCCCCGAAAACCAATTCAGAACAACCCGGGAACCACTTCGTAACAACCCGGGAACCAATTCGGATACACCATTATATTAATATCATGCCGTATGATAATGGAGACCAACGGAAATTACATACACATGGCAGAAAATGTTATTAGTTAGGTGTACAATAGGTGTCCCATGGAGATCTGGCATTCTGACAAATGAAATAAATGTTGTTCTTATCAATATTAAAATTTTTTTTTTTAAATATAATGCATAGACTGCACTTGCGCTAAACTTTTTTTATCAATTTTTATTTTTTATTTTTTAAAACTGAAAATAAAAAACTTAAAAATTGATAAAAACATTTCTGAAACATTCAATATAACCAATTTGTAAATCTTATTTTGAGAAAAATTTATATGGTAAAAAAAATTTATTTAAGTTAAACGGCTGATCTTTTTAAATATCATTATCCTCGTTAAGTAAATTCCAATCTAGTTAATGTTAGAAACATTAAAATTTAAAAAAATATAAATTTACCTAGGTGCATATGGTATTTAAAAATGTCCATATAAAATAATTAATTACAAAAAAATATATATTTTTAAAATTATAATGTTTTTAGCATAAACGATCGTAATTTAATTATAACGATAATATTGATATTTGAAAAAAAATCGTATGATATTATTATTGGTGTTATCACTACTAAAATTTCCAATATTATTACATAATAAACACATTAAAAAAAAAATAGTTTCACAAGTTTATATTTTTATTAACTGCAGTATTTATAAATCATGAATAAATCAAAAATAGTTAATAATATCAATTAATTTAAAAAAAAAATCCATTGATAGTAGATGTTGCCCCGACTGGAAAATCAGATTTTCCGAAGAACGAGTGAAGTTGCAAATTCCAGAATTGGTGTTGCAAATTGTTACAAATCAGTCGCAAATTATTGGCGCTGGTTTGAAGTCGATAGCTAAATGGAGGGTGCCAACTTCACGGACGTATAGCAAATAAATATTTTGTCTGATGCATTCAATGAAAATGATCTAAAAAAAAACTTATTATAACAACCAAATCAATTAGTTATTTTGTTTCTGGAAACTTTAATAAATACTTACTCGTAATGTATAATGCAACTTTTTCATTTCCGAAAAAATCACTTAAACCAATTTTTTGATAGTAATCTCTATAGAAGGAAAAGACGTTTTCTGTAAATATACTGTTATAATCAATTTATTAAAGCGATTGGGCTGTAATCTCATATGATTTAGGTACTCATGATGTTCTGTATATTTGAATTTTGATTAGGAATAAAATATTACCCTTTACATGTTTCTACTCACATATTCACTACTTCGTTTACACGATGAAAAATAAAATATTTTAAATGTATAACAATGCTGGGGAAAAATACTATGCATTAAGAACATACACGTATTAAAAAAAAAATCCGATATTACATAATTAAAATGATACTTATTCAAACAGAAATTGTACAGTAATTATTAAATAGTAAACCACAACGCTTGATTCAAAATTATACTATTTCTGTAATTAAAGTCATAGAATGTATTATAATTATTTTAAGAACGTGGATGATGCATTTGAAAATAATTCCTCATATCACCATTCTTTTGAGAGTCATAGTTATATGCCAATTAGTAGGTATAATATCCGTACATACATGATAAATCATTGTCACTGTCGTCATCGTTGGAAAAAAACAATAGTTTAAAGATCCTTTGTTTTCTTTGTATTGTGAATATTGTGTTTTTTTTTTCTCTGACGTTTCATAACTAAGTCAGAACGTTATTCTGAAAGTTGTAGGCAGAAAAAAACGAATAAAGATAACTCCACTTTGGATTGGTCTCAATACTTGAATATTATGATATTATATTTCTATGCAAATTAGTATTCATTTATTATTTACGTATTGCAGATACACGTGTATGACTGGATAGAATAATGGCATCTCCTGTTTAACTAAAATACAATGAAACCTCTTTTAACGGACACCTCTCAATAGCGGACACCTCCAAATAACGGACGGAATTTTGGGAACGGTGAAATGTGTACTCATTGTATTTCACCTCTTTATAGTGGACACCTCCAAATAGCGGACGACGTTTAAGCGACCGAGAGTGTCTGGTATTTAGGGGTTTCACTGTAATAATTAAATGTGTCAATTGATAATACTGAAATGAATTTCATGTTCCATTTACACACACAAACCAGACAGCGCTTACAATCAATTTTGTTTTGTTTTTATACATCAAGCGGCTTATACATTTTGGTAATTTGTTCAGTACCCAATTCAAAACAATGCCATAAATATTTTAACATTTAAATTGAATTACATTATTTTCGATCAAATAATATAATAATATTGAAAACAACGTAATGAAAAGTATAATATATACGCAGCAGATAACAATGCATCATTACTTCAGCTATTCATCAATAAGTTAAACTATTTGAGCATTCTATATGTATAATAATACAAGCTAATTTTAATCGTTTTTATTTAGAAATAATATTATAGGATAATCAACATTAAAATACATAATTTAAACATAATATATATAATATACGGACAAGGGACAAGTAGACTTGCTGAGTTAGTGAGGTTGGGTATAAGTAATGTTTCTAGTATAATAGTAACTGCTATTGACATAAATATATCATTTTCGTTAAATGTATGCGTTTTTAATATTTTTTTTTATTAAATTCTCCATATAAAAACTAGCTATACTTACAGGATATAAATATGGTAATTATTTTTTTTGAAATTTCTAAATTTTATTGTAAATAAATAAAATAACAAATCAATAAAATGCTGGATATGGTTTTAGATTCTGATCGAAAAAAATTATTTTATTAATTATAAATATGTATGTTTATTTTCTGTCCGTCATCAATGTTTGTGATTGGTATTTAGTAAAAATGCACCGATTTTTTACTACACTATATTTTCTGGAAAGAATGTAAATCAAGTTTGTGCTATTGCGAAATTAAAATTAATATAAAATTAAAATTTACAGTACTTTTCGAAAATGCCATGAAAGAAAAAATAAAATTCAGAAAAAAAATTGGAATTTTGACAAATTAATGATCATAGCTTGTAATTCTTACCAGATATTAATATTACCATTTTCTATACATGACAAATTTTCAAAACATTTTGAGGTATTTTTTGCACTGTTAATCTTTTAAGTTTATTTTAAATATTCCAGTCTGAGTTCGATCTTTGTTTGATTTAGACGTATTTCGTTTATTTGCTCCCTTATCTAACTTTTATAACATACAATGTAGGTACAAAGCGTATTACTGTATTAGTAAACTAAACAATTCCGACCTTGTAAAATGCACTAAGTGTCTAAGTGGCTGGCATCTTGCTTGTACATTTCTTTCAAGCTTTCTGATGACTCTTAAAAAGCGAGTTAGTTCATATCTATGCACCACCTACGAAGCTGTATAACTTGGAATCAAGAAAACTCTATTGTCCACTCCTTCAGATATTGACTACGTATCTAAAATTGATAACATTCTTGCTGCACTTAATGAAATTAAAACTACGCTTTTTAAGCACGAACAGTTTTTCGGTAAGATTAATAGAAAAATGTACGATGTTTCAAATATATTTCGTGACCTAGGTGTTTGTAC
This sequence comes from Diuraphis noxia, assembly GCF_037042655.1. NCBI lineage: Eukaryota > Metazoa > Arthropoda > Insecta > Hemiptera > Aphididae > Diuraphis > Diuraphis noxia. Next base: position 90,134,209 of record NW_028301711.1, on the reverse strand, counting down.
CACCATACTAGAAGATAAAGTAACGTTAATAGAAATCCGTTTATCTAAGTCGGAGTCCATGAATACCTTAAGAAATAATAACATAATATCTGGAGTTTCTGACAGACAGTTGAGATCACGTAATATTCATTGTCCCGGAATCTGATGATAATATCTTGGCAAATGATTCTTCTGGAATTAAATCTATAATAATATTTATAATAAATTTTCGATAGCTTAGCTATTGTTATGAGTCCTGCTACAGCCATCAACAGATTAGGTAGAAAATCTACAAAACCTCGTCCGTTAAAAATTACTGTGCAAGATGCATCTGATGTTTTCGTCATGTTAAAAAACAAACACAAATTGCGTTCGACTATATATAAGCAACAGCTCCATTCGTATTTATCCGGATCACACCCAAATTCAACGTGATCAACTGCGAAACGCCTATGCCAAGCTTGAAGAACGAAAAGCAGGCGATGAGATTTAATTGCCAAGTTTCTTAAAGGTATCCCAACTTATTTAAAAAAAACTCGTAAGCGGCCCTGTTTCTGATCGCTTAAATATATACTATCAAAATATCCACGAGATTAATACTAAAATAAATGTCCTAATGTGAAATGTATATTTACTTGAATATGATATTATTAGTCTTTCTGAAACTTGGCTATCGCCAAATGTCATTACGTCGGAATTAGGTTTGTCGTATATGCCACGCTAAGGCTTGACGTATAATAATATGATGTATAATATTATAACAGATATAGGTACTTCGGTTTTCCGATTCCCAAACCGTTAAACGAGTGATATTATAGATACCTGCTGTATGAGCTTTATTTAAATTCTCCTTTTGGTGACCACGATAACGAGTGCTGTGCAAAAGGATAATTAAACTAGGTCTAAACAGGATTTATAATGTACGACTCTAAGGTTAGGTATAACGAACATAGGCGTGCGCAGGATTTTGTGTCGGGTGCAGCATACATTTTTAACCGGCCCAAATAAACAATAAGCAGCCCCTTATTTCCTTAATATAACCCCCCTCCCCCCCCCCCCGAATTTGCTGCACTAGTTGGATGGTTAATGCGCTATTGTCATTGTTGACTGTTGTTGTGTCTGTAATCTAGTGTACGTCGAATTTCTCCAATATTACCCATCTATTTTTAGACTTGTATTGATAAAATAATATTATTATATATTATCAACACTGAACATATTTTATATTTTAAAATTATTAACTCAATAATATGTTTAAAATCATTCCATACATTTTTTTACCAGTTCACTATCCAAATAAATTGTCAGGTGCAGCGGAAGCAGCATTTGCTGCACCCGTGCGCACGCCTATGATAACGAATACTGGATGTTCGAGGATGAGATATCTTTAACCTATCTTGTCTGACCACGATAACGAGTACATACTGGACGAGAAAGCAAGTACTACAGTTTCTTACTACCTTTTTCTAAAGTGTTATTCACCACAACGTCTTCGTATGCACAAGTGTGATAAAATACTATTAAAAAATAGGAGTAAAGAAAAGCAGTAACACTTGATTTAAAGGAGTGATTTAAATATAGTAAAAAATATCGAAAAACAAATAATAAAAAGAAACGTAAAAATACTGCTCGTTAGACTCGACATTATTGAAATGAAATCAAAACGATCTCGCTCCCGTCGCAGACGTCGCCTTATGTAGTCGTAGCAATTTTGATGACTCGGCTTGATTGACTTCTGCTTCGTATGCGGTCATTATTTTAATATTTTATGAATTCTTATGTATATATACGACAGTTTTAATAACTATACTACTTATTGCTATGATCGTAACTTAAATACAAGCAACAGCTCTAGAGGTGGTGGTGTTCTATTATCTGTAAAAAATAAATATTGTCCTCGTATGTTATCTGTACCCGCCAGTCCTGTTTAGTATTTATTTGTACTAATTCAAATTAATGCTATCTACATATATACTAGTAGGTAATGTTTATTTTCCACCTCATTCTGACGTGAATGATTACAATATTCATTTTAATATCATTAGTATAACCTACTGTCTAGTTACCATATGTAAAAAATATAATAATGGTTGGGAACTACAATATTCCAAAGTTACTGTGGCTCCCTAGCTCTATAGGCTTTTTCCCAAGTTTATTCAACTTAACTTGAACAGAGTTGAAATTTTCGTCAAAATTATCTTTTTTCAATATTTTTCAATTTTAGATTTAATTTTATCTGATATTAGCCTCAATGAATTGGTGCAATCTGCTTAGAAACTTAACTATAAATAAGGCTATAAATATGTTTTATTGTATTCCTTATGAAATGATTGATATTATTTGTTCCTAAAATTATTAAACGTCATTCAAATTACCCGATTTGATTTACAAAAAAGCGGGTAAGTGGATGTCGCTCTGCTGTACATTAGGTGGTGGGGTGGACCTCTGACTAGGGTAGGTTAGATTTGAATGCAATGATAGGTATCATTGTATACGAAAAACGATTCTGAACGGAGATGATTTGTCAGTCTAGGATAGATTATATTTAAATATTGTCATACATTCTATTTTGAAAACTATTTTTCAATTAGGACGCATTTTGAATGAGGCATGGTTAATCAATTTTTCCAAAAACATTGCATATAGTTATCATAATTCATAATACCTTATATTATCATAGATATACATATACCTGATTTCATAAAAATTTAAAACTCAAACGCTTAAAACATTTTCCCTATAATCACGCTTCAAATTTTCTCTATAGCTATTTGAAGGAAAACTTATGTAAAACTTAGTGTTGAATTTTTCAACCTTAGATATAAATGCAAACAATTTTATGAATTTGAATTACAAAATAATTTGCAAACATTCATGGTTTTGACGAATTTTTGTCAATATTTGAACTTCAAATGCTAATAAAAAAAAAAATGTGCCTATGTTTTCTTATAATTTTTTTTTATCACTATAAGAATAACTTATGAGAAACTTTGTATTAAATTTTCAAGTATTTTGATTGGGCCAAAAAATTTTATCGACACTTCAAAAAAATGTTTACTTTTGACCTCTATAATGCACCAAGGATATTGACTTTTACATCGGAAACCACCCCCAAAGTTTGAAATTGAAGCATTATTTCGACTAGTTATGCTGTACACAGACACACACAAAAATAACATACATCATTGTAAAACTGAAATCACTTCGTTCAGAATCTAAAAATGAAAAGCTCTAATTTTTAAGAAAAAATTTCCCATAAAGTATATAAGAGTACCAGTTTGGTGAGTGACTACTATCTTTTTCAGAACTTCGAGCCAAATGTAAGTTCTACTCAAAAGCAGATCATCAACTTTACATTAATAATTTACAAAAAAAACCTATAATGATCCATCTGTGAATACGGTTCTATTGTATGGTGTCCCTAACAGATAGGCAAAAAACAAGATTGGAAAAAGTACAACACATATTTTTACACTATATCTCATTTAAATGTTACATACCTAGAGAACCTGGAACAACTTAGGTACATAAAATCCACTCCTATATATTATATTAAACCTCCAGGCATTGCAATATAGACAAATACGTGTTGACTTATGTTTCCTGTATAAGATTTGGATGGTATTATGGTAACGTTGATTGTTCAGATTTCTTAAGCCGTTTAATCTTCTATACTCCCACTTTTAACACGTTATCGACAAACACTTTTCGTTTAAGCATACAAGTTACTATAACTATGAAAATAACACTCCCTGCAATAGATTAATGCAAACTGTTAATACATTTAAAATTGATATGTTCAGCTCACCAAATTAGACTCATTCAAATGGTACCTATTGTAATTATTTAATTTTTAGCCCTTAAACACACTATATTTATTTCAATAATTATTGTACATTGTTTATTATTTCTACCAATTTCAATAGACATGTTTACTTATAATATGTAACTATTGATATATAATAATTATTAATAATATTATTGTAATAATCAGTATTAATTTTATATTCTTACTTTATTATGCATTATCATAATGATTGTAATGTTGTTAATTGTAACAGGGCCTTGCTCGTATAATACTTAATAAATAAATAAATAAATAAATAAATAAATAAAATATTAATGTCAATAAAACATTTTTTCACTAGGTAAATAAGCTTGAAAATGAAATGCAATAATTCTAATAAGTTTCTTTTGATTACAGTTCAAAAACAACAAAGATAAATAGCCACAATTATTTTATACACATTTAAACTGAATAAAATTTTGACAAAATTCATCAAAATCTCAAAAATGTGTAAACTATTTTTTAGTTAGAATGTCATTTAATTTTTTTTTCATTACTTAACTTTGGAAATTTTAATAGAAAATACCTCATAAATTATTCTACCTAAAATAAAATAAAGTTTTCTGGAATGTAACACTATTTATAGCCATGAAATATTTTCAAATTTTTAATTTTTAATTATTAAACTTGGTTATTTATAAAAGTACCTATATTAGACTTACATATCGTCACCACTAAGAATTAATTTGCATACATAATCATTTATCATTGAATTAAAATCTAACACATACATTACAACCACTGTAACTATAGCAGAACAGTACCCACTTTTCACTTTTCCATTTTTTTTTTTTTTTTTTTTTTTTTTTAAATGAATCAGTGATTATTGCATTTTTATGATTAAAATGAAGTATTCTAACATTATTTATTTAGGATAAGGTCAATATTTTTTGAAAATTATATCAAAACAAAACATATGCAATAATTTCACTAACGATGATTTGAATTATCTAGGGTTATTTTGTTTTTATATATGCAACAAATATAATTTCTATTAAAAAAAAAAAAAACATATTTCATAATAATATTTAACTATATTTCCTCGTAACTTTCCGTCAAAGTTATTTTTTTTTGTGAGCACCTTGGAATACTTTCAAATGAAAATATAATAAATTGTTTTCTCAGAAATATAAATTTTACGGTAATACCTATATATAATGTATGCATTGAAAATCTACATGAAAATATTATTTTTAAACTAAACGTGTAACAAAATTTAGTAAGATCAACATACTGTATAAATGTTTATATTACTCGTATAGACAGATTTTAATGCCAAAAGTAGGTTAAAAAATAAAGATCCAAACCATACTTATTGTATGGTTAATATACTTACTTTTTATTACAATTTTATTTATCAAATTAAAATATATGGTAATAAGAAAATATTTTATAAATGTTTAGTACACACGTGAAATCACTCAGACATATTCAGTTAAAATATTTTTATCAACAAGTTTCATTTAATTTAATATATAACATTTTGATGATATTTCAAAATAAATTGGAAAAATAACAGTGGTCATACCTAATACCAACAACTAGTCAAAGATTATTGTATAGATTATGATTAAATGGATTTTATTTAATCTATATTTTGATCATTCATTCACAAATATGTGTTTTGTATAATTTAAGAAATATAGAATTTTATATATGTATCATACATATTTTATCATTATTCTTTATTCATTATTAATTATATATGCTAGTACATTGTTTTGATGCTAACAATGAGTTATATTTTCTGTATAAAGTGTAACCACTGAGACGTCAAAAAATTCTAACATTATACATTTTTTTAAATGTTCAAAATTTAAATGTTGTACGAGCTTGAGATAACGAAGATAATTTAAATACGTCATGTGAAATTAAAATATAAATTATGTATTTTGAACATGGTGTAATATAATGATATTTACCATCAATTTAAAACCAGTTTTAATTATACAGCATTACAATTTGATCGCAATAAAAAGGTTCACTATTTTTTTTTTTAGTTTTGTTTTTATTTTGTATTATATTAAGAATATATAATCAAAATAATAATGTTCAGCAAGAGTCGATTAAGATAAGGATGAGTCAAGGCTGTAAAAATCATCATTCCTATAAAATTTAATAAAAACTCAGTTTTTACAACGATAATGTCAATACTATAAAGTTTTCATTCATTGTAATTGTTGATCCATAATAGTCGATGACTGAAGGCTAATAATAATAAAACAAAAGAAGTTTTCATTGTAATAAATTGAGCTTACAATAAATAAAAGTAAATTATACTTATACGTTCAAAAAACTTGAAAATAATTGATTCATAAATTGTAAAAAATATTAACAAGTTAATATTTAACACAGCAAAAAATTCTAAAAATATATTTATTGTTTGTTTAATACGACACCATTACACCAAGCACTTATTACAATGTGCTTAAAATAAAAATTGGTGATTTTTAAAAATGTCAGTTATCAATGTTATACTAATAATCAATGTATATAATAATATTATATGGTTATGCATAATGCAGATACCTACATAATTCAATAAAAGTGATGTCTTATTTTTTAAACCAATATTTCTCACATTATTGGTTTGTGTACTGTCTTCAAACGCCAATTACCGTGACCATAGGTAATCGTAATATGTTTTTCTTCTTTTGTGCCTATTGACTTAAAACGCACATGCCTTTCTCTTTTGAACAATTCAATTATACCTGGCATTCGGTCATATTATGTTATTCACATTAATCATACTCCATAGTCCGTAGCATATACAACGAATTGTTGGTACAAACATACTTTGATCCATTAAATTAAGAGTCCCATTGTATGGGTAACCGGGTTGAAATGTTTTGATTAAAATATTTAGAGAAAAATGGTCACATATTAATCATTAATTGTAATCTCGTCGAATCATTGTTATTTTACCATCATGATAAATATTTTATTTTTTTTTTATTGTAATGGAATTTGAATTGCTAAGAAGCTTAACATAAAAAAGCGTTGTAATCACATCTTATTACGGATATCTGTTGGTAATAATATTACTGGTACTATTTATTTAGACAACATATTATTGTTTAACGGTAAAAATAAATGTATAACTACCTAAATATAATAGTATTTATCCATAATTATACTATGATAATACAAAATAAAACCTACCATAAATAAAATACCATATACCCATTATATCCATTTTCACTAAATGCACAATTTCACCAAGTGGATGTGACATATATAATTCACACATGAAATACACATGAACTAACGCATAATATAGCTATTTCCCAGACGATAAAAAGAAAATAATTTAGTTTAATGGAGATAAAATCATTTTGTAAAAAAATATCACAAGAAACCAAAAAAATTGCGATAAAAAACAAAAATTAAGAAAAACCTTTAGATTCTGATGAACAAAGTTTTCTAGTGAAAAATAATTAAATTATTGTTGTACAAGAATCGTCTATACGTTACGCACGTGAAGATTTTTAACGAACAACAGTGTAATAATGTGCCAGGAAATCACTTGGAGTAAATCTCTTTTATTATTTATCAATCAATATACGTTGTACGTGTTGGATAATCCATTAGCTTTGTTAGCGAGCTACCTTCTAATAACGGATCCTATGATATGTATTCTGTTAAAAAAAATATATATAACATTAATAAAAGTATAGACTGATATGTACAATATAATCATATGTATTACTAGTGTCCCAAAACTGTGCATTCGATTGAATACAGACGCACTTTGTGTTTAATGTACTGAGCCTCTTCAACAGGTGTAGTAAGTAGTGTCCCTACATTCCATGTAACAATTATTATAATAGCATATAAGATACAACGTCTTCTTAATTATAACAAAATTACAAATAAAAATATTAGTTGTTTTGAGGAGGGTGAAAAAGTTTATATTCAAAACAAGTTCACAACAAATTGGCATGAAGGAACAATAATTGAAAAAAATAATGAACACTGATCCTATTAAGTGAAAGAAATTGGCTGAATTTGGATAAATTTGGCCGGTTATAAAGGAGGAATACCAGCTTTCTTTAGAAACTAAGAATAGGTAGACAGAACAACATAGTGAGAGAAAAAGAATGAACATTTGGCCAGCCTCCCTCCCACCCAAAGGAAAATCCATAAACAAATTATGCAGATATTTAGCACGAATTCGACGTCTAATTTGGAAATTTGCACAAACATCCACCCCTTCAAAAAAAAAAAAAAAAATAAAAATAAAAATAAAATAAACTGATCAAAAAATTATTTTGAATAAAAATCGAAGTTGATGTAAAAAATATAAATTGATTGAAAAATCAAAGTTGAATAAAAAATCTAAAATCTAATTTATTCATACTACAATTATTTTCCTTGTCCTTTTTTATTCAAAATATATTTTTAGTTAAATTATATTTTTTTTTAAATTTATATTTTTTAATAAAATAGTTAAGATTTTTTTTATCTGTTGTCAAATTCAACTAAATAATTGTTTATTGAGATTATGAAGAGTTAAAACTAGTTAGGATTTTTTGCATGGAAAAATTTTGAATTAGGATTAAACCCCTTCAATCTTGACCAATTTTAATCATTTTAATGGAAATAATATAATATACTAACATTTAAAAATTCAGATGATAAAATCTTTTTTTAAGTTAATCGTTTTCTTATTAATTACCGATAACGGATCTCCAAAACCTCATTAACACCGTTATAAAAGCCATCATGTATAACAGGGGTGGCCAACATTAAAAGACTAGGGATCGACCTTTGAGTAAAACTTATTTTACTCAATGTTATACTACGATTTCTACATAGGGAATCTCATAGGTAATAAAAATTAATTTTACTCAATATTTTACAACCATGCTATATGTACAAATATGCTATACCTATTATGAAGAATGAGAGACATATTATTGCAATCACTTATTGGTACCCGTTAACATTTTTGATGATGTACTGACATATGCGTCTATTTCCGTGTGTCCGCCGTCATCGTCGATACAGCGCACACCACGGACTCGTGATCAGACGCATGGGTGTTAAATTGCCTACCCATTCCTTTTCAAGGGGTATCAGATCCGACGTATCTTAAATTGCATATTGCTCAAAACTTCGGGCGCTACGATCAAAACGGTCACCGTGTGCAGTTCTTCGATCAACAATTGTTAACTCCATGGTGCTCAAATCAAAGAATTATAAAATAGTATATTCACCTGTAAATAATTTTAGTACTGAATAGTATACTTTTAAGTTATAATCGATAAATATTTAGATGAAACTTATAGTTACAAACATACAAATCTTGAGATATTAAACAAATTACAATATAAAATTCGTGTTAAAAAATTTAATATTTTCCTATTTATATCCATGTTAATATCTATAGTTGTTCTTATATAAAAAGTATTGAGAGAATATGAAATAATGTAGGAATTATTGATAAAATGAACATTATGAAATGAGTAATGTCTATGATGAAATATTTTCCCTTAGAAATACACATTTTTATCAATTCTATGGTTTGTATAATAATATATTTTTTTAAGTGGGGTTTAATTGATAATCTATCTAAATACTATTACAGTAAAATGTCTGTGGCGTTGTGGGTGGCCACACTACATTGTAGGATATTTCTTTTATCATAACATCATAACTGTTTGCAAAAACAGATAAATAACTTAAATTGAAATATCTTATAGTTAAATGGAGATGAATTTAAAACAACACTAAATCGCCAATGCTTTCCATATTAGCAAGCATATTATAAATACCACCATTTTGTCGTCAAGCAAACTTTTTTTATGTCGAAATATTCACTAATTTGTCTTACATACAAACACCTGTACAGATTCTTTACTTCAAAGCTTGCATGTATAATTAAAATGACTTGTGTGTATATTTGCAATTTTATTCAATATCTTTGTACTACTGTAATAATAATTTATACTCGCACAGTAATATAGACAGATTTTTGCTCCGCTCGAAAATTAGATTAAATATTATCCAAACTAACTAGGTACTTACTTAACTAAATCAATTTAATCAAATATCAACCATAATTTTATACATAATGTATTATATTTTAAAATAATTGTATAGCATGTATAAACACATAAGTAATAATAGAAATATAATATTAAAGATAAAACAAATTTTAAAATGTAATCAACGTAACAGAAAGAACAATATTAACAAACAAAACAAATTACTGATTACATTAGTTATAAAATTAATACATATATTTTTAGAACATAACTTGAGATGTGTATGCCTGTGTCTGAGGGTGAACTAAGGACAATAATGATTGAAAAGAAATTTATATTGTACGCTTTGTGCAAATCAAAAAACTGATATCGAGGATAGGTGTTACAAAAAAGCTGTTTTTTGTATGTGACTTGTATAACATTTTCAAATATGTGTTATCTGGACTTATGTATAGTGTACACTTGCATGTATACCTAATATTATTAATATATAAGCATTATAATATATTGCATTGTATTGTTATTTGTTGGAATACTTTTGATAATACTGCGACATCAGTGTACATTATTGTACTAGTGATTGTAAATACCATCGCTATACCTACCTATACCATGCTGGTATGATAAGAAAACGCTTATGATTCGCTTTAAGTATAGATGCGTACCTTTTACGAAGGACAAAAATTGTATACCTACCTATGTGTGCAGTGAGTGTTTGTCTACATATTATATATATATGTAATGTACCTACTACGATTTCCATACATTGCATTGTATTATGCTTATATTTGTGTGAGTGCGCATGTCCGAGGAATTTATATAAATATTTAATGTCCGGATAAGTGCTTTGGAAAAAATTCACGGATCGGTAGGGGAAAATATCGTCAATATTGTGCATAGTATATATTATTATACATTATATATGACATATAAGCAGAATCTTGTGACACCAAGTTGCATTAACCACTATTGCACTTCACTCCACCGCCGATGTACATTAAAACAGCTTTGTTATAAATGGTGTGCTTTGGAAAAATTGGCTTAATTTATTAACATTATACACACACCACAAACACACACACGTGTATGTGTGTGTGTGTGCGCGCGCGCGATGGAATCGATGGTCGGTGGTTTGCAGCGGGTGAGTATTGACGGTGGGGTTACCATGCGAGGGGCTACCTATATTATACCACGCGACTACGCCACATACAAAATGGAAGAGGCTTGCCTACCTCCACCACTGTCGTTCCCAACAACAAAAGGTAGATGTCAGTTATTCCTTTCATTCATGGTCCAGCACCCGGCGGCGGCTGTAAAACTGGATTGACAACCGACCGGCAGCAATAATATAGTAAAATGCGATAGCGGAGGAGATGGGCGTGTGTTTCGGCACGACTGTAAAAGAGAAATATGCACGTGGACAAAAAAAAAAAAAAAAAAAAATTAAATAACATAATATAATATGTTAAGTGTAAAAGAATACCCGAGTTCTCAACGATAATTATAAAAATAAACATTATCGAACGAAAATCTTGGTACGAACACAATACAATAATATAATATTCCATCATTTGCAGTTTTAAATACAGTATGGCAGGTTCGTGTGATGTCTGAGTAGGAGAAATAATGGTGTCAAGATGAGTGTAGTTGGATGACGGCGAGGAGGCGGAGGTCGAGTAAACACGGAATAGGAATGTCGAGAGTCAATAGGAAATAATATTGTATTTTATTGACACGTCAGTGGACTGTGATGATGTCGGTGGCGGTTCCATCTGCCTTCATTAACCCGTTGTTATATATTATTATTCGAGACGAATGAAACTGGAGAAAAAAAATGCGTATTAATATTGTATGTGTAATGTGTATAATGCCACCAACGTGGTCGCCACTCGAGATTAGTGCTTTCCATGTTGTTACACGTTCCTGCCTCCACGGTAAACGAATCCGCGATTATTCTTTTATTATCCTCATTGACTTCATGGCCCTTGCCGTAGGCCATGCGAGCACATCGCCATAGGCGCCCGCAGAAATTTTTCTAGGAGGGGGAAATGTTAGGATTTGAGGATAAATATTATAATTTTACTAGGTGTTACAAAATAATTACCTTTTTTATTATACTCGTATACAATATATTATATTTTATTATTATACTACAACTTATTTTATATACTTTAAATTTGTTGTATAGTATATAGTAATTTATCTTAAAACATTCAATTAAAAAAATATTTTGAAAAAGCCGGGGGGCAAATGCCCCAGCTTGCCCCCCCTGCGGGCGCCTATGCACATCACCTGTGGTCGATTACATAACGCATATCCATTAATAATATATGTAATATTATTGTACCACACGATCCGTGAGTGGTGCACAGATTTCCCAAATGGATTTAAATAAACTTCCACCGTCAACCGTATAAGGGATTTAATTTCCACATATTATACTGCCAACTGCTGTATGTACCATCAAAGAGTCATACCAAGGAAATCGACCGTCGCGTTATATTCATATAGGAAAGTGTATACAGATATTCTATGGTCAGGGCCAAATTAAATCAAATAATAGCATTGTACCTAATGACGGGATACTTAAATTTTTTCTTGACTGTAAAAAAAAAAAGTAATTCAACAAAAAAATTGGGGTGAGGGCCATTTAAATACCATCATATAGGTACTCTACAGGGTGATTTTTTTATCATGAACCACTCATTATTTCAAAAAGTATCAATGTTTTTGAAAATATTTTTTTACAAAGTTTCATGTTGTTAAAAAAACAACGTTTTTATGAAAAAATTATATTTTTTAATATTTTTTATCCTTATAATTTTTTAAGTTTTTTACTTTTTTGAATGACAGCCTAGAGTTTTAATTTCATATTCCAAAGCAGAATATTTTTCTAAGTATTTTGATACGTAAAAATCGAATTTTGGACGAGTAGTTTATGAGTTATAATTATTTAAAGTTTAGACAAGCGGAGTAGTGGACAAACATTTTGCGGGGTAACCCCGTACCACTCCACTCCGCCAATCAAAACTTTAAATACTTATAACTCATAAACTACTCGTCCAAAATTCGACTTTTACGTATCAAAATACTTAGAAAAATATTCTGCTTTGGAATATGGAATTAAAACTCTAAGTTGCCATTCAAAAAAGTAAAAAACTTAAAAAATTATAAGGATAAAAAATATTAAAAAATATAATTTTTTCCTAAAAACGTTGTTTTTTTAACAAAATGAAACTTTGTAAAAAAATTTTTTCAAAAACATTGATACTTTTTGAAATAATGAGTGGTTCATGATAAAAAAATCGCCCTGTATACCAGTGAAACTTGTCTGATCGTTACAGGTAGATGGAAAAAATACGAGTTTATGTATAACACGAACAAATTTCAGCAGACAAAACATTAAATTAATAGTTTTCTTATTTGTTGGCTAACGCTTAACGGCGTTTGTAACTATAATATATAAAACACCACGTTTTCGGAACCATAAGGACTTAGAAAACAGCACCTTGGATGGAAATCTTAGCCTTATGCCTCGCCTATAATACCTACGATAATCAAAATCCGACTGTAGGCTCGTCGTTATTATTGTTTACATGCGCCCATGATAATATATAGGTACACCTGCATGCTGATGCTACGTTTATGTATTCACGCGCCATCGCGCACGAAAAAAGTTTCTGACCAACTACTATCGTCGGGCTTGTTTTGTGACCATGCAAACGACATTATGACAGCTCCTACTGCGAACATAGATCGGCAAAAATATCGTAGTATATAATATGTATAGTTTATCTATAAATACGATCCGTTCATGAAAGCCAAAGAATAGATTGCAGCAGATGACGATGTTTTATCCGACTGCGTTTATTTAATATATTATATATAAAAAATGTTTTATAAACACGAACAAAGTTTGAATTAGATATCACAATTAAACAGTCATTAGGTCGATAAGTATCTACTTTATGTGTATTTGAAGAAATATAATATTTAAATTATTTTACCTACTAAAAAAAAAATAATAAAAAAAAAAAGATTATATTTTAAATAATCAAATTAATTTTTTAATTATTTCCATTTTTAATAGCTGAATATTAATTAATTTACTATTTATATCAGCACTTGAACTTATAGAAACTCGAATATCAAACCTAATTAAATAGATAATAAATATTATCTAATGTTTAGATGAGTGAAGTAAGCTCACAAAATTTTTATTAGATACACCTATTAATAGCGGCCCCACGGTTAAACGAATACAGAATATAATTTTTTAGTGATAAAACACTCGGTATTGTAGTATTAAGTTGGCAAATTGTATTATTATTAAAATTTGATGAAATAAGTTGTCGTTCACATATTTTTAAGAATAATTTTCTTTTTATTTGTATGATATATCTATAAGTATGCCATGTATGGATCGTCGTCACTTCGTCATCCTACATTATAATCACAATTTTCTAGATCTTACAATACTTATTGTATTTTATTCTATCCATAACATCTTTTTATAACACATAATATGTATATTATATATTGTATAACATATAGATTGAATAATTGAAGAATATTGCAATTCGGTGACATAATATTAATGTTTTTGAACGAGATCAATGTCCAATACCTGGGGAAACTGAAACAACATTGGTTATGATATCGTTCGACAAACTTTGTTGACTAGAACGTTCATGAAAACAGATGAAAGAAAAATAAGAGACCGCCAGACTGGATATAATTGAAAAAACAGTATAACATTTCTCGGTAAATCACAAATAAATATACACGGGACTCTTATGAAATCAATGGAATCTTTGGAAATGTTATTATCAAGTACGTACACAATGTTTACCCTGTACATTTTGAGATTGGAGTGTAGGTAGTCGTTGTGTCCTCCGTTATTGGAGTATTCAAATTACATTACATTTTTCACTTAATATTCTCTATGCCGTGGTACAAGATTATATGTTTAATATAAATAATGACACTGAACCCTCCGTTTCCGGAAGTCACAAATGATGTGACTTAGTCTCAAGTAACATAATGTTATTTTTAAGAAAATAAAATAAAATAATTATTAGTCTATAAAATTTGCATAATATTAATACTTAATATTTATATATTTTTGTAGGTATTCTAGAAATGTTAGAGATGTCATTACAATATTACCTATTATGGATTTCAGAGGTAACAATGTGTACACAATGCCGAAATGGTCATAATGGGTATAATGTGTAGGCTATTTGGAGTCCATAATAGACACCAGAGCTACAATACTGCTTAATTTTTTTAATTTAATACTTTAAATAATATTAATATATTAATTCAGAATCATTTAAAATATTATATTGTGCATGTATGTGTATTTATGTGTGTGTGTGTGTCGATGGGGATGGTTAGAGCTTTTTGATTTCGAATGATATGATATTTTTTTTGTATCTGTTTCGGTACACAGATTTTACTATTTTATACGAGTTTAAACATTGATGATAGTTTTTAATAAAAATTGAATCTAGATTATACTTTGTGAGCCGAAAATTGAGAGTTCTTAGAACTTTTTTAAATAGTTGGATGAATCGTCAATTTTTATGCATAACATATTTTTGGCAAAACCAATATTGTTATTTAGTTTTAATCAATAATAATAATCGTAAATTCTTCAAATTTTCACCTATTGTTCATTTAAAAAATTTCTATAGGTACATGATACTATAATTAGTGTCTTTTTCCCATAAATATTGATAACAAATTTTTAATTTGGTCAAAAAACTTGAATATTTAACATGATTTTCTCGTTAGTTTTTATAATAATATATGTTAAAAATTATTCAAGACTCATAAGTATGGATTTTTTTAATAAGAATTTAAATTTTAAATTTTGAAAAATTCATCAAAATCTCGAAAATTTGAAAATAATTTTTGTGTCAAAATGTATAAAATGATAAATTTTTATAGCTTATAGGATTGTAAATATTTAGAACTAGGGTTTTCGTTCATATTGTAACCAAAAATTCTAGAAATATACAAGTAGGTAGGTACCTACTTTAGGTCCTTAACACAGTTTCTTTTATATACGTTTGAAGTTCAAACGTGGACAAAAACTGAAACGAGAATAACAATTCATTTTTTTAACAATACATTAATTATAATTTTAATTTATTTTAATTTATTGTAAGCTATTTTGATAATATTTAGTAACAGAATGATATTATTTAGTTTGTTATGTATTATTTAGGTCTGATATTGAAATGGTTGTAAACGTATTTATTAATTATTAGGTATTATCATTAAAAAAAAAATATAATAAAATATAAAATCTTACAATTTTAATTGAGTTTTAGATTTATAAATGTTGTTGTCACTTGAGATTTTGATAATTTGGTTTATTTCATAGTTTGATCTTTATTAAGTCGTGCTGCTGTGTGTGTGGCATGCCAGACTCGTATAGTCGTATGTTTTGTGGAATATTTTGTTAATTCCTCATATGTGTTAACTATTTGTGTAACGGTCTAATATTTTACCTACATGGTTACACGTTTATTTATGGTTCAATATTCGAGTGTCATGTTGTTATGAAAAGTATTTTAATATCTATCAAAAAGTCATAAAAATATTTTTTGGATTTTGACACGATCTCCACCACTTTTCTTGGAGTTGTCTATCTAGTAAAGGAGACGCTCTATAAATTTTTTGAATATTATATGGAATGGATTATTAATCTTTAAAATTTTAATGTATAATATGCATCGGAAAATAGTTAAAAAATAGAAAAGTATTTAAACCAACTTTATATTTTGCGTAAATACGATTTTTATACACACAATATTTCTTTCAGTTAGTTAGTCATTATGCATACTTCAATGAACTTTTAATGAAATATTACAACAGAATAAGTAATTCAGTTTAACAATTATTAATTAAAACTATTTAAAACAATATAATATTTTTTAAATATTATTATAAAATACGCACGATAGGTACTAAGAGCGCCATCTAGTTCAAAATTAAAATATATTTTTGTTCTAGTTTCTTTATCCAATGGGCCGCAGTAGTTTTGTCCTATAAAATCAAAAAGATATGCAGGAAATGTGGATACATTTTTCAACTTAAACAGTGCTCAGAAAAATATTATATTTTAAAAATAAAATTACATATTTTGATATAACGTATCAACCAGTTTTAAATATTTTTAAAAAGATACGTATATTTTAAAAGTTAAAAAAGGGATAATTATACTGAAAATGTTTTCTGGACAGACATCTGGTGTTATATATTGACATTTATGAGTCCTTAATTTACTAATTAATCATAAATACTACTTAAGTTTTGTATGATATAGACCATAGTATTCTTACGATGGTCTGATTTTTTTTCTATTAGTAAAGGTAAACTTATTTGGGTCCAATAGTTTTATGTATTGTTCTGAACCATTTAACTTAGAAGTAGTGAATAAGCATTTCTTCTTCTTATTATTATTATATATATTATATGCATACAAGTACCTACTCGTGGGAACTAGCACGGCAATTTATATAATTATGGCGTAGTTCAAAAAAATTATAAAGTGTTATGCTGTTTATGTAATGAAACAGTAGTTAGTCGCTGTTATAATGTAAAAAGACTTTTTGAAACAATTCCATACGGACATATTTTCTTTATCAACTGAAGAAAAGTTGAAATTAATTTCTCAAAAATTGAAACGTTTTAAAACTCGACCAAATAATTTTAAAGCTGTGTTTAAACCAAATAATAATTTAACAGCTGCCAGTTTTTCGGTACCCCAATATATTACGCAGCAACGAACGTTTCCCCAGCCTATCACATTCAGATTTTTTGAAAATTTTTTTTATTGCTATTTAGTATGGAATTTGTATGCATTCGTACGACCATTCGCGATTTTTTCCCAAAATTACCTCCAACCGAAAAAAACGGCTTTTCCACATCAGACGTTTCCCAGCTCTCCCAGAAACTAAAAATAACATTTTTATAAGGCGTCCTATAAAATTAATAGTATAAATGATAAACCATGATGTATGAACAAATTTAGATAACCAGGTAAATAAAATGACCGCTAATGGTTATGTAACCCATCACTGCCGTTTAATGTTCAAGATGGATCGTAATAGTGTTAGGTAATTTTTATTTTATTTCAAGGCGTGTATTTCTCTTTTTAAAATAATAAATAAATAAACTTGTACAAATTCTGATTTTTGTCGTACAAATTCATACAAATTCCATACTAAATAGTAATGAAAAAAAATTTCAAAAAATCTGGATGTGATGGACTGGGGAAACGTTCGTTGCGCAGCATGGTAAACCAGTTTCCGATAGATAATACATAAAACAAGTTTATTTAATGACATCAAAATATACTTTATTTCATGATTTTTTGAATAAAAATGAAATAATAAAACGTATTCAAGATTTCCCTATTAATAGAAATACTGTTAAAGAACGAATTTTATATACGAGTGGTGATATATCAAATCAGCTTCAAACTGATTTAGCTTCAGCAGATTTATTTTCAATTTGTCTTGATGAAAATACTGATGTAACTTCTCAGGCTCGTTTAGTATTTTTGTTTAGTTTATTAGTTTTAATATTATTATGAAAGAAGAATTAATAAAATGAATAACAATTTCTATTAATACAACTGCTCGTGATATTTTGGATGAAGTACATAAAGAGTTCATAAATTTAAAAATCAATATTCAAAATATTGTTTCAATAACTCCAATTAACACTTCCAGAACTATTCAGAGCATCTACCTTGAGCGCAGTATATTCTCAACAAACCCTCATGTTTATATCAAGAATACCGTTATTGTAAATATACCTTTTAACATCTATCATAACGCAGTACGCATTGTCTTTGTATTTTTCCCAAAGATCGTTTGGATTTTATGGGAATCATGTTGTCAATATAATCGCAAATAAAATGCCTACTTTCTGTGGTCTAGCAGATTTGATAAATTAGCGAGTGAGGTGTCTTAATGTGCATCGTATTCCAGAAGATTTAATTCTTGGCAAGCTTCACGATATGTGACACAAACTTTACCGTTCACTGCTTTCGGTTTGGTATAAAATAATAAATAGTAATACAAAAATAAGCAACTATCATTAATAGCAACCATTTATAAACAGAAATGTCCATCGTAAATCTCAAAATGTCTGTTTGAGCACCTCTCGGGATTGGGCCTATCACTTTTTAACTTGCTCTATCTTCTGCTCACAGGTCTAATATTTCTCTGTATACCAAATTTCGTCGCAATTGTTCCAGCCGCTTAGGAATGCATAAAGAACAGGCGGACAGAATTCCATTTATATATATATATGTATAGAAGATATTGCATTTAAAATGGTAAATTAAACAATAGTCAATAAAATAATAAGCGTTACAATTATGTGGGATTTTATGGAACTTGTAAAAAAAAAAAAAAAAATAGTAAAAACTTTGATATAAGTTATGATAATAATTTCAAACAGATTTTACAAAATCTAATCTACTGGTATTCTTGTTCTTCTATTTATCTATAAAATTTCGATTCTGGCTCTTTTAATTAAAAATGTGTGTGATTAGTTATATATTTGATTCCGTTTACACTGCTTACACTGCTTATGCATATTTTATTTATTATTTATTTATTATTAACCCCGATATTTTACATGGTTTATAATATTGTAATTGTGTATATATTAACATATGAGGGATTGTGGTACATTCGGTTGGGGGCAACTAGTTTATTTAGTGGAGGGGATTTTGTTCAAGGTAGTTTTGGGGGATTGGTATAAAAAGTAATTTTGAGGGCAACTGGTACATGTCCCATTTTTTATACATTAATATTTATTGCCATGCATTGAAAATAAAAATGAACACCTTGGATGTGACATTTCAATAAAATTAGTGTAGTTACACCTTAAGTTCAATATTATAAAATTAATGTGATTTCTACTTGTTGTATTTATAAAGATATTTTTTTTAAATTTAAACTTCTATGACTCTTAATATTAATTTATCATAAAATTTTAAAAATTTACAATGATAAAAACGCATTTAAATGATGTGCAATTTATTATTGCAGTTTTAATTTGTGTGAACAATAATAATAGTAATATTAGTAAAAATAGTAATTTAGAATTATAATAATAATAATAATAATAAAAATAATAATTCATAATAAATATATAATAGATTATACTAACACTAACAGTAATAATAATAATAATAACAGTAATAATAATATTAGAAATAATAATGATAATAATAATAATAATAAAAATAATAATAATAATAGAAATAATAATAATAATAATAATAATAATAATAATAATAATAATTGAAATAATAATAATAATAATAATATTAGTAATAACAATAATGATAGTGATAGTTTTAATAATAATAATTATTAATTATAATAATTCATAACTCTATATTATGACTCAGCTAAATAAATAGACTACACACATACATTATAACTATTTAACTACTACGATAACAATCTTTAAAACTAATAGTATAATAAATATTATATTAAACGGTAATCATCGCCGTAAATATGAGAGAAAAAGACACTCGAATATAATAAATCACATTATATAATATATATATATATATACATATATATATGTATATAAAAAACGTAAAATATTAAAATGCTTAAAATTTGTGTTGGAAGACGAGGACGTCGATATGCATTTCGTTGACAATATAAAACCATTATTGTATTGACTTTTTATTTTTATTGTTAGTTAATATTTATGTAAACGGTGGCCAAACCGAAACAATTATATCTTATATGTATTCTATAAATGATCAAAAATAGTGTCAATTACAATTATTATGTGCCTGTTGCACAGTTTAATATAGGAATAATGTTACAATAAAGATTATAATAATATATATTATGTTGAAATAGTAAGCGTTGGATCACACAAACGAACAATTTACGCAATTTTATGGATTTAATTATAATATGTTAGCAAAAATGTAATAATTACGACATATTAGGTAATTAAATATTATGATAATCATTAAAAAAATTGAATAGATTATAACTAAAGAAAAAAAACGTATAATACCTAATATAACCTAACCTAACCTAACCAATAATATCAGATAGAAAGGTAAGTATTCTAAAGTTTTATATTTTTTAATTTTTTAATATTGTGATATTAAAAAATAGTATACATATCGGCTTCATAATATTATATTAATATGCTACCTACCTTATTTATTTGATAGTTTTCTCATGTTGAATTTAATTCTCGTATTAACCGTCAAAAAAGTACATTAAAAAATAAAAAAAAATATAAAAGTTATGTAAAGTAATAAATAAAGTTATAAAGTTATAAAGTTGATAAAGTAATAAAGTTATAAAGTCATAAAGTGATGTGTATGCATTTTATAAATTAATAACAAGGATAATGAAACGATGATATGAAGTAAAATATGTAACATGAAGATTCAAAACAGATAAGAAATTTCTAATTTGATTTGATTATTATGAACACAGTAACGTATTCCTTACATTGAACTAATAATATGCTAATGATGGTCCTTATAACAAACGCAAATCTTATGTTTTTTTTTTTTTTTTTTTCAAAAGAATCGTGAGTTGAGTAATTTTTTATTTACTTATAGCCCCTTAGAGTTCACTATATGACTACGGATTTTACTAAATACACTATGATTTAGGTACGCAATTTTAATAGTTAAACAAGTTAATAATGGGCGTTATCCTTAGACTGTACACAATACTTAATAATAAAATTAATGATAATTGTATCAAATAGACTAATTAAAATATTGCATTTCCAATATTGTTTTCAATACAATGACAGTATGTTTTAACGATAGTTCTAAATTTGAAAATATCCAAATAATATTCAATGAGTACTAGGTAGTAATGGAATTCTACAAATAAGTTTACATTTTCATACCAATAAATAAATGTTAAATACTAAAAGACAATTAATTGTGACATTCGAATAAGGCAAAACTAAGGTATAATAAGCAAAAGGGACGATAAATCTAATATGAAATAGAACTTGAAATGCAAAATTAAGCATTTAACTTGATAACTATCAAAAATAGACAATTTATAGAAATTTATCAATATTGCTTACAACAATGAAATCTGGTAAACTAGAATTAAATTAGTATAAATGTAGTATACATAAAATGCATTTTGGAAACTACCTATGATAATATTTCTAATCTAATGTAATTAATATTGTAATGAACAGCCAATTAAGGGTAAAGTAATATTAGGTGTTAAATTATGAATAATTTTTTCTTTTACAGCAACATTATGTGAATCTTAAGATATTTTATGAAATCAATGCAATATAAATCATTGAAACAAAAGCATATTATGAAGATAATTGACATTCCGAATAACAGTAGTTTCAGTTGCAAGTTATGCACAAAGTCATTAAAAATGTAAGCCCAAAGTAAAATTAACACGACAAACAAAATAAAAACTAAATCATATTTATAATAATTAAAAATTGCTTATTAATTCACATTTTACACTATTGGTAGTTATTTATATAGCATGGATATACTTCATCAACTGTAATAAGACATATTATTGAACATAATACAGTAGGTATTGTAATATATAAATTTAAAAAAAAATGTTTAATATCAATTTAAATTAAGTTCAAAGTAGAATAGTAAAAAATTAACTCTGTAATAAGATTATATGATACTTATGAGACATTTGTATGTGTTTAAACATTAAATAATTATTGTGTACGAGTATAGCTAACTATTTAATATTAAGATTAAATATATTATGTGTAAAACACAATGATAGAAATACAATTTTTTAATAAATATGAAACAATAATTCAGTCATGAACTACTTCTTAAGTGTATTATTTTTAGTTTTATATGTATAGATTAATGTTTGAACTTGACCAGATATTGAATCATCTAGACTCAGGTTAAATTTTTGTCCTGATGTTATAAGACAAAATTAAAGATTTTCAAAAAAAAATCTAAATCTGGTAAATTTCTATTATAAATTGATTAGGTACCAATAAAATGAAAAAAAAAAATAACAATAGTAATTTATGCAAATTATTCAAGTTTGTAATACCGATACATACTTACAGCTATCAAATATGTGTCTATAATTTACCCATAAAATAAAGATGTAAGTTAGATATTCTTTTAAAAATCAGCCGTATCAGAAATTCTACAAAGAAAAAAATATACACAAAATGTGTTGTTGAAGTATCGATCGAGTAATAGCCTAATTATATTATATAAACTATATCATAAAATAAAAATGTCGTCTATGCGATTATTGCTGTGTCGATCAAAATATTAAAAAACGATATGATTTATAATTTAAACAAAAACCCCAGTTGGTTAGCACATAATATAATATTCTCATGATTTCAATTATTTATTCCATCGTATCGTACTGAACTTTCTTGATTTTAAAGTGTCTGAAAACCGCATACCCTCCAACCGTTAGTACGGCGACGGCGGCTAAAGTGATTCCGAATATGAACGGTACTGTTTCGTTTCGCATGGCACCAGCACCGATCGACGAACACTGGTAAGCTGTAACATCAAATCATACATAGAAATATTTTTTTTTTTTCAACAGATATAACACATTTTGTAGTTACACTAAATGTAAACATGTATATGGCATACTATTTATAATCAACATAATTACACACCAGTCATGTGAATACTAAATCTCCGCTTACTAGAAAACTATAGAAAGTAAGCGGGAAAAGACGGACCAACTTTTTGTGTTTAACCTACTTCAGAGAAAGGTTGACCATCCCATCTTCTTGAACGCATAAGTATACGTATACCAAGTATTCACACTAGATCTCAAGAGCTATTCTTCCTTCCAACTTTAAGATCCAATTTTTTAATGAATGATCCTTATGTCAGAGCCATGCGCTCTTTAAGTAATAATGATATTGATCTTTGGCCTTAATACAGTACTTAAGTTCCTCTTGTTTATATTTAAAAACTATTTATTTATGTTATTTACCGTTTTAATTATTAATTACCATACACATTTATATTATCATTTGTTTCTACCTTTGTAAAAGCCATTAGGCGTTTATTCATAAAATAAATAATTTAATAATACTATTAAGACTAAATTTACTCTCATATTAAAATTTAAAATTCGATACCAAGGAATCGTTTATTCAGATAATATGACAGAATTAAATATTCGTTTTATCAATTATGTAATATGCGCTTATGCGTATTTACGTACATATTATATATTATGTATATTTTATAAATATTCAAATAATAACTATGACGACAAAGATGATTACATTTTGTGGCGCAATTGAGTTGGCTGCCGAATACAGTTAGTCAATATTTTACTCTCAATTATTATCTTTGAATTGGCTCTAAAGTTTTTTTTTTTTTTTTCAAAAATATATCGGTTACCAAAATGTTGTTAATAATTTGCAGTTAGACGTTATTGTTTGGAATAGTAGACGTCGATTAAACGTGTATTAAACATCTACACTCAAGATAACCAAATAAAACGATTTTTAATTTTAATGCATGGTTTATGATATCACATTCGTATATTTTAGTTAATTATTTTAGATTATTTAGTAAATATAATATAAAGATTTCACAAGAAAAGAGAAATTATAAAATCTTAACAATAATTAAAAAATTTAATCACAACATTTATTATAATATCTGAGCACGTTTTTATAAAAAAAACATGTATATCATATGAATTAAAATTAGATAAAAAAACATTAAAACACAGACTATATAAACTTTATGCTTCGTTTTTATTTTTCATTGATAATTTAAATAAAAATATTATATTCAACTATTTTTTTAGGTTTATACTTATTGGCTAATATATACATAGATCATATTATAGATTAAATTCAATAATTATTTATATAAATAATAGTATAGATCTAGATTTAGATTATATTTAAGTGCAAACTGCCAGGCTAGACTAGGTTGAAGTTTTAAAAATAATCGCGTATAATATGAGAACTCCTGCTTATATAATAGTATTTTACAGTTTCGGGAGCCAATTCAAGGGTCGACTTCAAATTTACCCAAAATTGAGAGCCAATGTAATAGTGGTCAAATTTAGATCAACCGTTGACCTTATACTTAATTACGTATTATTACTTAAAGATACCAATTCTTTTATCTTCGTCATTAAAATTGTTTAGGTTTAAATTGGATTATTCACCTGAACAGAAATAAAATACAACTGTGACAAATTAGATAGGTATCATCACAGTTTTTTGATACGTAGTCTCCACCTCGCTCAAATCTTCACTTCGCCTATACCCTAGTGCTCCAATTATTGGCTGAAATTATCAATGTTAAGTTCATACAAGAACGTTTATTCAGTTGAATAATTTAAATGAAACACTTCTCTATGGAAAAAAAAAAAGTGTAAAAATGTACTTCTTAATTCATTAGTTCCCAGCTGATCCCCGTGCACTTCGTTACCCGTTAAAAATACCCATTTTAAGTGATTCAAAATGTTTGGTTAATTCATCGTTTATACTATACCCTCCTAGTTATGATCAAAACTTTCTATGACATATTTCCATGGATTTAACCTGCTATCTTAATCTCCATAATAGATTTTTTAACACAGTCATTTAAAATACAGGACTAAAAGTATATTATACAATCATAATATTTTATCGCATTTTTAGCTTTTTAAAAGTGAAACAGTTTTTAAAATTGGTATCTAATAACAAATTGCTAATTTTTTATTGTTCCATACTAAATTGTATAAACAATTGTAACCATAAAATACACAAAAATATTATATCTATAGAAAATATCAAATTTGCAGTAAAAAAATTAAGGGTAACTTATCAAGATAACCTATAGATTCATGGGATTGTCTAGCTTTCTGATGGTAAACATTTTAAAATCAGTTAAATAGCTCCAGAGATAAAATCGATAAAACAAACAATCTAAACAAATTCTTTCTTAGTGGGTGTTTACACCAGGAACCTTAGGTTTTCTTTATTATTATTATTATTATTATTATTTGTCATTATAGTAGGTAGCCCCGCGTAGGGTGCCTTAATTGGTAACATGTGTGACAAACCTGTGGACCCCAGTCATAGCGTCGGTAACGTGGCGATCCCACCGTTAAATATACTGCAAGGTATATTGCAATAGTTCTACACTTACTTTAATTAGTTGGAGTGGATTGGCCCTCTAGAATTGGGGTTGAGCGTTGGGCCAATGACCCAACCTTGGGAAAAACACTTGTTAAGAAACCTTCAAATTGGCCTTGGAACTAACTGGATTAATAACGTCAAACAACTGAATTTGAAACTGAATTTAGTTTAGGAACTTGGGAAATTAGAAACACTGAAAAAACCAAGAGCTTTTAAATATTTAATGGACTAGAAAAATTCGTATAAACTGGACGTTCTAGCACTGCAGGAGACATGATGACCTAACACTGAAAACATGAAGAAAAAAAATACGGAACTATTTTACAGTGAAACTGACGGTAGAAAACACAATAATGGGGTGGAATTTTTGCTTAATGATAAAGTGATTCATAACATACAGACTTTCATATCTGTGGATGATTGGATATTATACATTAAGATCGCCGAGAGGTTATTTTATCTGGTTATAATCAATTGTT
This sequence comes from Diuraphis noxia, assembly GCF_037042655.1. NCBI lineage: Eukaryota > Metazoa > Arthropoda > Insecta > Hemiptera > Aphididae > Diuraphis > Diuraphis noxia. Next base: position 90,107,726 of record NW_028301711.1, on the reverse strand, counting down.
AGGTTTCTACGGAGAACAAAGATGACGAAACTAAGGAAAAATTCTATGATGACCTAGATAGAGTGGTGAACAGCCTACCAACACACTCTATAAAAACTGTTGTAGGTTATATGAATGCTAAAGTGGGCAGAGATGCTATTTACAAACCCATAATTGGGCCAGACTGTCTACATGAGACAAGTAATAATAATTTACTAGGCTTATACGCTTTGCTACGTCAAAAAAATTTACAATAAGTAGTACGTTCCTCCCGAAAAAGGATATATAATATATATTATATATATATAAATCCACATGGGTATCGCCAAATGGTAGAGTACATAACATGTAAAAAATACCTAGAGAAAAACCCAACTTACAGAGTTTAGCCTACCCCAAAGTTCTAGAGAGAATTGTTGAAAAAGTTCATGGAAATATTCAAGGTGATCAAGGAACCAGGAAGAGAAAATGAAGCACGAACCATAAATTTTGGTATAGTAAAAAAAATGGGGCAGAAAAGCTGGTTCAATAAAGAAGCAATATATAAAATAAATGATCTTAGAAAGACAGCTCTTCAGAATCTATCAATTGATGCTACAGATAAATACATGGAACAAATAAAGACTACTAACAAGATTTTAAGAAGATAAATGTTGATATTTTAAAAGGAAGTGATCATAAAATTAGAGATCAATAGTTGCGATACAAAAACATTCTTCAAAATAGCTGGTAACATCAAAGCGAGCTACAAACCACGATTTTTTCGAAAAGCTACTAAACAGACCATTTCACAACACGGTAAATTAAGAAATATAATTCTACATAGTATAACTATAAATTAAGGAATTCTCTCATGAAGAAATTGATTTAGCAGTGAAAGGCCTTAAAAATAATAAGGTGCTAGGTAAAGATAGTATAGTAGCAGAACTGTTTGAGAAAGGAAGGACAACGTTAAAGAGAAAATTAACAGAATTAATTAGAGAAATGTGAAAAAAAAAATGATACTAGACGAATGAACCACTGCTATTATTTGTCTTATATTTCAAAATGAAGTCCAGTAAAAGAATAAAAATATAGAGGTATTTCCTACCGGACGTTGGGTATTAATATTAACAACTACATAATAGTAAGACGAAGACAAAACATGCGAATGTGGCGTTCTCTTAAGCCATGGAAAGTATCATGAATTTGGTGTAGATCTGCTTTTAGAATTTATAGATTACAAACAGGCATATGGTAATATTTATAGGGGCGAGTTATGTAAAGGATTAAAAACACTTGAAGTATCGGGAATGAATGTGTATTTAACAAAAATGTGCGGTGAGAAGATAATTTGGAGAATGATTCTGAGCTATTTGAGTTAAAATCCGGCTTGTTCCAGGGGGACACACTGTCTCCTACATTATTCAACCTAGCTCTTGGAAAAATAGTAAGATATATTCATGAACAACGAAAAATGGAGATAATTGGAGAATCAGCGATGTTGGCTTACGCTGATGATATTGTAGTGATGGGAGAGACTAGAGCGGGAGTTGTCCAGAAATCTAAGAGACTGTTTAAGGCAAGCCTGTTAATGGGCTTAAATTTAAATGAAAATAAAACTAAGTACATGGTGATTTAAATAACCAATTTAAAGATAAATGATCTATCGGTAGATAGTTGAAAATTCGGAGTAGTGGTACAACTTCAACGATACACCAAGAGATAAATGAAAGAATCATGAGTGGTAAAAGATGTTACTATAGTATAATGAAGCTCTTAAATTAAAATTAATATCATGGACATCAAAGATACGCTTATACCATACCTATTTGCTACCATTAGTGGCGAACTCGAGTGAGACATGGTCATTAATAGGGAACGGATTTTAATTTAAATAAATATTTTTATGTAGTAATAGCATCGGAAAGTTTTCGATATATGTATACGTTTCATTTAATTTCAAGTAATCTGATGCTAATTTTATTTTAAATATTTTAGAATAATTAAATATTTTTAGAAATAAATAAATATATTATGTAATATAGTAGAATTTTCATGTATATTTTAACTATTTTACAAATAAATATACGAATTCTGTATTTAAATGTATTATTGAAGAATATTTAACCGTTTTTATTTTAGTATTTACAATACGATATGCGATACGATTAGGTCTCTGTACTACACGCCTTTGGAATCAAATGACAACGATTCGATATCTTATCTAAGTAGTAGGTAGGTAGTAATTTCAGTATACGAGTATATGCGTTCACTTTTTGATCAGTATTCATATGAGCGTTATTCGATCACGTTATTTTCGTATTGTGTCAGTTTGTATGATATAATAGTGTTAACTATTTAAATTTTAAATATTCCCAAAGTCACTCGCACAAAAAAGACAAAAGTTAGTATTTATTTGGAAGAATTTCCGAATGAAACTTTTAGAAGTGATGGGCAAGTTTTATACTGTCAGTCTTGTGATAAATCAGTATCTATCGACCAACGTGGTCAAGTTATTCAGCACGTCAATACCAGTAAACATAGAGGCAATAGAGACAGAAAGCTTATATTTCAACAAAATGTTATTTCTACATCATCCGCATCTACTAATAGTAAGTCAGTGTTTAATGATGATTTGTGTCGTGTACTAATACGTTCAGAAATTCCTCTTTTTAAATTGAAAAATGTTGCATTTAAAAATTTTATGAAAAAATATACTGGTCATAAAATTCCCAACGAGAGTACACTTCGAAAAAATTATGTTAGTGTGGTTTATGAAGAAAATCTCGAAAATTTAAAATATCATTGGAGATGAGCCTATTGGGTTGGAATAGATGAAACCACAGACGCCGAAGGTCGATATATCGCAAATGTTGTTGTAGGAAAATTGAGCACTGAACCATCTGAACCATTGTTGTTACTTGTTATATTGTGAAAAATTAGATCAATGTAACCACAAAACTATATGTAAATTATTTAATAATGCAATGGGTGTTTTGTGGCCGAAAGGTATAATACGCAATAATGTACTTTTACTTTTAACGGACGCCGCGCTGTATATGTGTAAGGCGGGAAAAGTGTTGGACACATTTTATCCAAGGAATATATTTCAAACACGAGTCACGATTAAACCAAGTAACAAATACATATAATAGAAGAAAAAATGAAGAACTACAGAAATATGCAGACCAAACATTATAGAATTTATCAGGAATAAAAGAATAGAGTGGTTTAAACACATTTGAAATGTGAATGGTCAAATAATAAAAAAAGTACTCGTGGAAAAAATGAACAAAAAATGCCTCTATGAAGACTATGATAATACTATGCATAAGTCGATGTGCCAAAATTATCAAAATTAATTTTTTTTTTTAAATTATCTATTCTTCATTTCGGTTGTATGTTTTGAGTCTATCAAAGTTTTCCTCCTCTACCATAGTAATGTTGGTACAAATAAATTCCTAACTCTAAGTTTATTTGTGAATAATTATCTCACTTCCTTTTAACCAAATGAAATCCACGTATCCCATTCTAAATGGACATACCAATGTGTCGCCATTTAAAAATTGAAGTGGTGTTGCACATGCGTCAAATTCACGAGTAAAAAAAATGTTGGTCATCGGAATTTATAATTGATTAGTCTAGTGTAATGTCCCGTAAACAGAATTTAAAGATATTTACAGGGTAGTAGTAAGTAATCAAGTGTATCCTGTTTCTTGAGACACACCACACATGTTATATAGGTATGTACTTGGCGACCCATTTAAATTTGAGCATTATCCCAACTTGGAATTTCGTTGCTGAGATGTGAAAATCCATAATTTACTATTTAAATTTTTATTACAAAATTAATATTATTCGTCATGTATCATAATTTGTAAATAATTAACATTTTGAAAAAAAATATGATGTATTAATACCAAGAAAAATATTATTGTTCATTAATATACAAGTCGGAAATTACTCATGTTGTTTTGATATTTCATTACAATTTTAATATTATGGTGAATTATATCTATTTTTAAAATTGGAATGCATTAATTATAAGAAAGTTCAAATATTGATCATGCCTTTTTTTCCAGGTATTCTATTAATACCCGTGGCGATGGCATCAACGACAAACAGTATATTTTTAATTCACATTCCTTTATATTGTTTTAATACATGAAAATACATATATTATTGCTTTCCATTTCTGAAAAGTAAAGCTCTTCAGTGATTAAATTAGAACCAAAATCAAGGTATTATAATTATACGTACTTATGGATAAAATATAAGATAAGTATAACACAAATTAACAATATTTTACTAATTATTACTTAAGTAATTAGAATTGTTTAGTAAAAAAATAATAAATTGTGCATTATGGAGTTAACTACAACAGTTAATATCCATTTATTTTTTTAAATAATTTTACTTATATTCTTGAAATTAAAACGTTTGCCAAATTAAAATTGACTTGATGTTATATTTGTTTTATAAAATTCTCATTAGATTTAATCAAAACATATTGAGTTTATGATGATAAAAAAATTAAAATATAACAAATAAAAATACAATTTTTTTTTTTGAAAGAAGATAATATACATACTAATAATACCTATTATTGTATTATTTAAAATTTAAAAAAATTCTGCACATATATATTGCTACACAAAAATGTACACATCAGGAAAAAGTCACTTTCTTACACTGTATATCACTCAAATGCTTAAAAATAATCCATTTATGAAATTCATGTTTGTAAAAACAATTTTTAATGACATTTTAATGATCTAGCAAATCGAAAAATAAAAAAATTCCCATTAAAGTAGAGCATGCAGTGTACTCGGTTTTGGATAATGGGCTAGTTAAATAAAGTTAAACTATCGTAATATATACTTTATATTCAAATGTATACGTGGATATTTGAAAATTATACCATATTATTTCTTGAAAATGTTTTAGGTACTATGTACAATAAATTCGGAAAACAAATATTTTTAAATTTAATTCCTAAGATTTTTATACATACGTTTATACGTATTTCTTATATATTTGAGTTTTTAAAATATGATTTTGAATTTGTTTTAATCAGAATATATGTAGGTTCATCATTAAACTTTTATTTATTATGTTTTATAAACCACCATGTGAGCTTAAATTAAATTAGTGGAGGTGATGTGTACAAGCGTATTGTTATCCTTGGTTAATAGAATCAGGACATGCTTTTAAGTATTATATGCAAAAAAGCTTTTTATATGGTTAAACGATACGTGGATTTACTAGGCTAACCTAACTACAGATTACTATAATTTATCAAATACTGTTATTATGTTATTACATAGATTTTTTGTAAAAAAAAAAAAAGTTTCTGCCTGAATGCATCAATATAAGCAACTGCTCTACATCCGTGGCTAAGAGGATTCTTTGTTCAACGGCCAAAGTGAGAATTTCTGGATCAACAAATTTCCGTCCGAGGATTCGGTCTCGTTGTCAAGTACGCTAATCTACATATCTTATTTGAAAAAAATATGGTCTAATATAAATGTATGAAACGCTTACACATAACAGTGGCGAATAAAATTAAAACTGACAATTCAGTTTGATTAAACATCTACATCTCCCTTTCGAAATACTGTCAAACAGGCTTAACTACTTATATATAAAATATATTTTAATGAAATTTCTGAGTTAAATAAAATTAAAGCAGAAAGTCTAAAAAGTATACTCTATTATTTTACCCACTAAGCATATCTACCTATCCAATCTTCAATGCAGTCCAATTGAATAACATGAAGTACTTGTTTGCTTCCACTGAATAAAATATTTGGATCAAAATAATTATACAAAAAATGGAAATAATTAAATACATTTCCTATACACAAAGAATTAAATTTGTATAAGTAATATTATAGATGAACGACTTATATCACATTTAAGATTAAATACGTAACGTGATCGATTTGAGGAAAATATTATTCATATGCATCCTAATTTATTAAATAAAATAATAATATTCATAATAAATTGTCCACATGCAATTAATTACATTGATTATTGGTAATATACCACTATATAGTGTATTTCAATTTTTCACGTAATTTTTACTAAGTTGTACAGACGGTAAACTGTGTGGGAAAAAATCAAAATTAGTGGCTGTCATGCATAAGATGTATTCAATGTATTCATGCATTATAATGAATATTATATTATATAACACGATTAAAATACAGTCCAATGTTTAGTTAACTGTATGATATTGAGGTAGTGGTTTAATATATGTTTATTTCTAAAACGTATTTTATTCTCGATATCTAGCACATGTTTATACATTTATATAATATATTTACGTGATGTAAACAAGCGGAATTAAGTTTAAAAAAAACAAAAGAGAATTTATAATATATCACTTGGTTTTTAAAAAAAAAGTATCAGAAATTGGAAATAATAACACTTTGATTTGAAATGCAGTTATCAAAAGGTTCGCCATCCCTAGCCATTTTTTTTTTTAAATGTTAAATCACTACATGGAGGCCGTACTGTTTTCACATTGCTTAGCCCCGACGCCATCCCTAGCCTATGTTGTCGTGGGTTAACTAAAAAATATAATAATTAAAACTTTATGTGTATATTAAATGTTTTTTTTTTATACATATATTATGTTATAAATTCCAAAATTTTGATTCCAAGCAATACATACTCAAAATGAACGTCGAAAAAACCAAAAGTTTTATTAATATCAACTTTAATATACCATTTAAGTATATCTTTATTATTATGAATGTGATTTTGATTTAGAGATTACTTTAATAATTATTGATTATTTTAATATAGTATAACCCTACAGGTGTATTCTGAATAAAGTAACAGGCTTAACAAACCCATAGATCCTCCCAAGTTACCGTTGGGCTCTCCATTAATGAGAGTTCCGTAGTACTGAACACTCTACGGCGTATAAAAAAAATATGATTACGAAGCAACCAAATAATACACTTAGGATGAAATATGTGGAGCTTGAAGATTTTACTACTGTAACTCGGAATGTGGGAATGTTATATAGGTCCAAATATTCGATAATAGCGATATCGATTTCTCATTATAGCGATTCAAGAAGGAAGGTGGCTGAAGGAAGGAATCTCAGAAACTGGAAATTGGAGGGTTATCTATAGTAGTGGTAGTCAGTAGCGAGAGAGGTACTTGATAATGTCAAGGGTCTAAACATAGCAGAAGACCGTCAAATAACATTACCATCATACGCAGATTATATAATAATTATAGGAGGAACTGAAGAAGGCATGGACGTCAGAAAGCCATTGGACTACAAGTTAATGATCAAAAATTGAGTTGCTTAATAATATCTTGAAGAAAACATAGTCAAGATTCGGTAGTAGTTGGATGCTTAACATTTGTAAGGGTATCAAATTTTAAATATTTAGGAGTAGATATCAACCAAAAAGCAAATAGCCACCGAGAAATTGATAGGAGAATAATGACAGGAAATTAGTGATATTTTGTACTTGTACCATTATTTAAGTTAAAGTTATTAAACAAAAATACGAAACTTACAATTTATATAGTGATTAGACATACAGTTTTATATATGTGTGTAGCGTGGGCATCAACAGAGTCGAATAAAAAAGACTGTTAGTACCTAAATGAAAAATTATAAGTACAATCTACGGACCTAAAATAAACAAGAAAGAGAATAAGATATATGAACTAAGAACAAACTCAGAACTAAAAGAAATATTCAGTGAGCTAAAAATAGTTGAAATTCTTAAAAGCAGATAGATAAGCTGGGCTGGCCAAGTATAGATAATGGATGAACAAATAGTGTATGAGACCACGATTTGGAACCAGACAAAAATCGACTAAAATGATGCCCAAGACGATGGTAGATTGACCTAATTAGGGGAAATCTCAAGCACCTGGGGAATAGATATAGAGAACAACTTGCTAAAAACAGAGATACATGATGAGTAGTGGAAGCGACGATGGACCTACAAGGCCCAGAATAAGCCTATATATATATTTCATTTATTATCTGCATCATTTTATAAAATGTACCGTAATAATTGTAGACTCCATCCAAAGTGTTAAAATATAACAGAAATTGCGGTCTAAAATAAATATCAGAACATTAGCCAGATAGAGTAAATCATAATATAATAAATACAAACCAACAATAAAAAAGCTGATAAGTCATGAATGTCGCGTGTCGCTCTTATATCATTGTATACGAAAAACGATTCCAAACAGAGACAGTTTATCTATCTAGGATAAATTATAGATTATTAAAAATTTTCAAATCTTAAATATAAAAAGAAATTTTGCATATACAATATTGCAAAATATGCAATAATTTGCATATTTTCGTGATTTTTACGTATGTTGTCAAAATTCAAAATTTGAATGCTTGTGAACCTTGTAAACCTTAACCTTGCTAAAAAAAAATTGTGACTATGCATTTTTAATATTTTCAACTGCTTTTATAACAATGTGTGTCTTGAATTAAATTTTCAAGCTTTTCTACGCAACGTATTGGTTATTCGATATTTTTATCGATATTTATAGGAAAAAAAAAACTAAAAAATTTGAAAAATTAAAATGCCAGTAAACAGCTCAAAACTAATCAAAATATTTATAAAATATAGAAAATGCCTATATAAACATTTCAGTGAAAATTTCAAGTATCTGGGGTCATTTGTTTTAGAGTTCGGTACACAAAAATTAGAAAATCGGTATATGAGAAATCTAGTGAAAATCCAATGTTGTAAAACTTTAAATTTCAAACGCTCATAAGAATTTGATTTGATTTTTTTTGATAAAGATTGACAAACTTGTAAGGAATCTTGTATTAAATTTTTAAATTTTAGATTTAAAAAGAACATTTTTTATGCATTTCTAGCTTAAAATCATTTGCGAATTTTTGTGATTTTTACGTATTTTGTCAAAACTCGAATTTAGAATGCTTATAAAAAAAAAATGTGACAATTAATTTCTTTTATTTTTAAACTGCTATTATAATAATATTCTAGAAACATTGTATTAAATTTTGAAGCTTTTCTACCAAACAAATACATTTTTATCGATATCAATTTAAAAAAACTAATACTGATCGAAAATTGCATATGCCTATAAATAGTTTAACCTAAGTTGACATTTTTTGAAAAGTGTATGGTAAATAGATTATAGTTATATAAACATTCAGTGAAAATTTCATGTATGGTCATTTGTTTTAAAGTTACATCAAAAACCAAAATCGATTTTGACTGATTGTACGTAAAATTTCCCATTTTTCCCTTAATTTTAGTTTGTTTATTACGATTATTTAGAAAAATATTGAGAGTTTATTACTTTTGACTCCCCCCACCCGCAAAGTACCAACTAGATTCTCTTTCTGATCGAACGAAGTGTTTCTGAAGCTGAAAATCGAAGCACTTTTACTGCCCCAAAACCTGATGACAGACATACACAAAAAAAAAAAAAAACACACATCATGGTAAAATCAATATATTCCTCACTCCGCTCAGAATCTAAAAATTATAAGGTTAAAATTTAAAATAAAATTATTATACTGTTATTTACGTTATTGTAACATTGATTTTTAATCTTATATTAACGATATTGCAGTAATTGAGTATACTAATAACTAACTTTACTAACTAATAAGTATCAATTTTTTTTTCCTATTTATGTAAAATTTAAATAATATATATTATCATATATAACTTAATTAACATATATCATTAATTTTATATTATTCATTAAAATTTGATACTATAATATTATCTTAGTGATACATAATGATCATACAACGATTATAGATGTACCTATAATAGATTTCCAGCGTTCCACTAACCTACGTGACTTATCTAGTGAAAAATTATCTTAGATTTCTAATAGTTTTTTTCATCATGAACATGATTATTTAACATTGCATACAAGAAGTGATAATTTTGGAATTATTGAAAGACTTTTATAATATCATTTGAAATATACAAGAGTTTTTGATTAATCAAAATAATAACAGTAATACAAAAAATAAACTTGTTTGATGTGATTTATATTTTATTTAGCATCATTATACCTACGAGTTTCATTTCAATAATAATTTAGTGAATACTATTATTTTAAATTATAAAAAGTGAATAACGAATATCTTTTTAAAAAAATATGGAACATTTATACTATAGTTAAAGTCAATTTATCATATTTGAAGGGAATATTAATTTCAATGAGAATTTTTTTAATGAGTCTTACCTGGTCCAAATTCATTATTTTTAAATATGAACGGCTGCACAGTAAATGCTCGGAGCAATACGTATCCTTTCATCGTAGGTACGTTTTGGTCACTCAATACCACACTAATTTCTTTTTGACAAGAATATGACTGTCCCACTGGTGTCATAAATAGCAGTGTACCATAACTGGATACTGTTGACAAACGCACTATTTTATCTGAAAATAAAAATAAATTATTGTATCTTAAAAACTAACTAAATCTTAATAAAATACTAAAATCATTTTACAAAGAATCATTTTTTTTTTTTTTTTAAAGCTGTCTTAGTATCAAACCTATATTAATTGATAACTTGTAGTTTTTATAACTTGTAATGTTATTAAAAAAATAATACCTACTTGAGCAAATAAAAGTTTTTTTTAACTAAAAGTGTATTTTTATATTTTATACTCATAAATTATTATTAAAATGTAGGAAAATAAATATTTTCAATTAAGTTAAAATGTACTTTTTATGTTTACTTTTGTATTATGGACTAAGGTATTCACTTAAAATAAATTAAAAATAAATATTGCTAAATTTAAAATATTTTCCATCTGTATAATTTACTTATTTTATTAAGATATATATATATATTTTTTTTTTTAATTATACCTTAAGCACTTGACTTAAAATATGTCTCAAATATTAACAGTATAATATAGCTAATTATAACTAATAAGCGTTTTATATTTATTTATTTATATATTTCTACGCCAAACGACAATTAACAAAGATAAATACATAAATATTGATAAGTATTAAAGATAAAAAATTAATAAAATATAATTAATATACATATTATTATTATTATTATTAAGTTACAACAAAACATTGTGTGGTCCGTGTCTAAGATTTATTCTACTCTTCACTTTTGACTCGAAATTCAAAAGTTTCGGGTCTTAGTTAATTTTAAGCATAGTTCTTTGGATAGGACAATTGTATAGATAATTTGTTCTACGAGTGCTGATTTCAAAAATGTATTTACTGCAAGACTCATATCTAGGTATACGAGATTTAATTCTTTTGAGTAAATGGCTAGCATATGTCTTCCCTAAAATTTAAGAATCTTATATCTAACATATTTCTTCTAAATTCAATGAAAGGTAATTTTAAGAAGTTCGATACCGATGAATAGTTATGAGGAGAGTGAGTAATTTTTAAAACATACCCAGTGAAAGCAAGAAAACAATTTTGACCCTTTAAATTCTTTGGATGTCTTTTTGAATATAGGGAGACTATAAAACAGAGCCATATTCCAAAATTGACCGTACTAATGATTGATAGGTAATTTTCTTGATCAAACTTCGACGTATTTCGTCGAATAAAACACAGTGTACCTACGTAGTGATTTGCATGTGATGCGCTCAACAGGAATACTAAATGATAAATATGGTACAAATGTGAATCCTAATAAATTCTTCTACTTGTTCTACTCGGGGCAAGAATTTAATATACATTAAGCAATAAAAAATATTACAACTGTGTGTTATGAAAAATGTCATTACTTTGCATTTATTGAATTTTAAGGAAATTCCAATCAAATTACACATATCAACCAGTTTGAATATAGAATTTTACGATGCAATACAGTCTTCTGAAGTTTTTATTTTATAAAATATTTTTGCATCATCTGTAAATAAAAGTATCCTATAAGGTGATATAATCTTTAATATAGTATTGATAAAAATATTGAATAATAGTGGTGAGAGTGTTCATTTTGGGATAAACTAGAAGTTGTCTTAACGTTCTCCAATTTATTATAATGTAAATCAACAAATTTAAATCTATCGCTGCAGTGTATGATTGAATCTATGATAATAATGGATTTCCCGTACTCAACTTATCCAACATAAATATTAATGTGTTATGATCAACTGTGTCAAATGCTTTCAAAAATCCATATATATATATAACATCAACTTATTGGTGGAGTTCAAACGCATTTAAGATATATGTATAAAAATCAACCATATGTATTAGTGACCATAGATCGACCTATTATAAAACTGTGCTGATAATTGGACAGTACTTCATTAAATTGTTTTTTGAATGTCTTTAGAACTAAGAATCCAAGTACTTTACCAATAAGAGAGGTAACCCTGAAATTAGACGATAATTAGTAATATCATTTGTGTCTCCTGATTTAAAATTTGTAGTGACAATGTTTATTTTCCAAATATCTGGAAAAATACCTTGCTGGAGAGATTTATTAAATAATATTAGTAAAGGTGTGGCAATGTTACCAATATTTATTATTATAATTTTATAAAATATGAACTTTTAATACAATATTAAAAAGAATCATGAACATGATGAAAATCAAATAAGATTCAATAAATTAATACAATAAAAATATTTTTTTTTTAAATTTATTTTCCTTTTTATTTTATAGATACTATAGAAAATAAGCAATAGTTGTATATTAAATGTAATTTGGTTCAGACGTCTAAAAATTTCAATAGCAATTTTTAAATTTATGTTAATATACGTACATAGCGTATATACAAATGCATTGATGAAATAAAAATTATATTTCCAATTTTCTTTTATATATATTTAATTAAATAGCACTAAGCACAGTAATAATTTTGGCAGCATTAAATATTTTTTTTTTAGCTTTACATTAATTTAAGAATACAAATCAAATTTCAGAAAGTTAGTTATCACATGGTTATATTTTAATTTCAATAACTATTTGTATTTTAAGTTTTATAAATATATAAATAAAAAATAATTAAATGTCTAATAATTAATATAAAAATGTACTTTTATTTATTTATTCATCCAAAACAATTATAAATCAAACAATTACAACAAAATATATTAATAATAGTTGATACGGTATATACGTATACTGAGCTATAATCTCTTTCATTAAAATGTTATAAAAATTACTCATTTTCTTAAAATGCATCATGTTTTATATTTATTTACAATTTAAAATGTAAGTGAACAATATTGTATTCAAAAAATAATAGTTGTAAATAATAACACTGACATAAAATATTTAGTACTTTATACAATTTTGTTTTAAATTCATGAATAAAGTAATTTTTGATGGAATAAACTTAATCAAGAGGGAAAAAAACAATATAAAAAAAAGGTTTGTTGATTGTTAGATAGATACTAAACATTGCCGTTAAGTGCTAAGAGCAAAGAAACTGTTGCGTAAATATTTGTAGGTTAGGGAACAATACAAAAGTAAAAAATAAAAAATTACTGTGAAAATTAATCAACACGCTAAAAGGCTTTGGAAAAACATTGTAAGCTGACGTGAGCTCGACAATTTCAAAAAAATATACGTCTCACTATTCTTCATTAAACACATTCATGAAATAACCACAGTCGTGGTTTCGTTCCATGGTTATTCTGAACCCAAATTAATTTAACGTCATCCGTGTCAAACCTTTGAATCATATGGATTATAAAAGTCAGTTGAATGAATAACAAAAAATCATAAAAAAATTAGCTGTTAGAAAAAAAAATATAAACGGTTTAGTTCGATATACATTTTCTGACAGCTTTCCTAATATTATAAAAATAAAATATAAATAAACTATCTATTTGAAATGATCAGGTGAATGAAGCACTAATGGTTATATCAAAAGGAAAACGATACACCGTAATTGAATTTCCTTATACAGAGTGAAAAGGAAAAAAAAAGATATAAATTATGGAACGAAGGAAGGTAGTGACAGCTAACTGTTAAGAAGAATATTCATACAAATAAAACAAAAAGGGATTTGAATTAAAAATATTTCCTTTTAGGAAAATACTTTATCTTAAATTTAGAACAGTTAACAATCCTTAACTATAAGCTAACATCGGGATAAAGTGTTAGGAATCAATTTTATTAGGTTTAGAGAAATTAATAGATTTATTTTATTTTTTACAGGCATATATATAATTCTTTTTTGGTAGCAATGGGAATCATAAATCTAAATTACCACGCTTATAAGTATCTAATTAGTATGTAGCTAAATGTAAGTGAGCACGTGAAATAATCCTAAGCTTGGGGGAAAAAATAATTAATAATATTTGAAAATATAACTGATATTATAAATTATGTTTAAATATCATCTGATATATTATTATATATATTATTACCATGACTATTTTATATAATTAGACATAATATCAATGAATTAATCAAATAAAATGTTAATAGAGATGAATTTGAATAGCAATATTTCGAATAATATTTCAAACTACCTATAGATTTAAAAAACAGATAAATTGTATAATATATAAAAATACAAGTACTGAGAGATGGCGCCATACTGGTAAACTATTTTATATGTATAAGAGGATCCAAAACTATGATTTTCTGAATATGTCTAAAACCAATTAATATGATGTAGTGATAGAAATTCTGAAAAAATAAATTTAAATTTGTCGTCTAGTATACTTGAGATTGAATTTCTCATATTTTGAATTTTCGAAAGATTGAAATATGACCATTTTTTAATCATTCTTTTTAATATAATACTTCTTAGGAATTTGTGGATATTATTATCAATCATGTGAAAAGTCGATTTCAAGTAGATTTGATGAAAAATCCAAATCTGTTTTCAGAATTCTTATCTCTTTATTAGATCAATCGGTAAGTTTGGTATTGCACACGTCTAAAATCTTATGTCGTGAATGTGTTAGACAAATAGAAAATAATGGTATAAAATCCCCTTAATATTTATAAAATGTCTTTTTTTTAAGTGAAATGAATACTACATAAGTTAATAGCTAGATTTTATAATCCATCCATAATATATCAAAACTGTGGACAGTGAAAAAAAATCAGAACAGAAGTCAGAAGGCGAAAGTAACTGAGATGAGATTACAATGATTGTATGGAGTGATGATATGTGAGAATCAAAAAATATAGCAAATTTATCATTAGTATGTTTTAGTGGTACTAATTGAAAACAAATATGAAGGTAAATAAAACTTTATGGTTTTGTAATCTTGGAAATTTATGTAGAAAGCAAAATACTAAAGAAGAAAGGACAGAATATAGAATGACACAAATATATTTAGTTATTTACTATATAAAGGTGCTTACAGTTATTCGTTTTTAAATAATACCAAAATAAGAATATCAGTTAAAGAGAAATTGAGTGAATATCCAACGTTTTAATTCAAATATTCATTAAAATTTAATTTGAAATTCCGGTAGACAATTTTTATTTGATAAAAGTAGACAAACTCATGAATAATCTTGTATTGAATTTTTAAATCTTAGATTCAAAAAGATAAAATTCTATGAATTTTTAATTCAAAATAATTAGCAAATTTTCGTGATTTTTACGTATTTTGTCAAAATTCAAACTTAAATTGTTTATTAAAAAAAATTGTGACTATGTTTTTTAAATATTTTTTAACTACCATTGTAACAATAAATTAGTAGCCTTTTATTAATTTTGAAGCTATTTATACCCAAAAAATAAAATTATGTGATTAACATTTATTAAAAAAAAAAAACAAAAAACAAAAAACAAAAAAATTGAAAATGAAATGTTTATTAATAACTTAAAAACAATTGAAATATTTTTATAATTTTATCAAATATAGAAAATACTAATATAAAAATTCAATGAAAATTTCATGTATAATATACGTCAATTCGTTTTAGTGTTACACCAATATTTAAAATCAAATTTCTTAAAATTTTTTTTTCTTTTTTTTTTCTCGGTGCTTTTGAAAACTATTGGAAATTTTAAATTTTGATCTTTCCGATGCCACAATTAGATTCACTTTTCAACCAGAAAAACTACTGCAGTTGAAAATCGAAACATTATTTTGACATCTTATCGTGTACACTGTACACATACAGACACACACAAAACACCCATCATTGTAAAATCAATACATTCATCGCTCCGCTCAGAAGTTAAAATAATTAAATAAAAAAAATTTTATTTTTATTTTTATTTTTATAGAAAATAATCAATCAATGAGAAGAAATAGATCTCAAGGAGGCTAAACAACAAATTCTAATTTATTTTCAGGATTTCTATTGATTCACTCTATTGATCAATCGGTAATATTAGAATGAAAACGCGCTTAAATTCCTATGTTCTATATGAGTTAGATTAAAACAGAAAATCACCACTTAAAATATAATTGTTTTTAAATTAAAGTTAAATAGATGAAGAGTAGAAGAATTAATTGATTTAACAATTACTTTTTTTTTCATTAAATCAATTTTATCACTTGCTTGGAATCTCATTTTGATTTCGAGTATTTCTGAATTGTAATAGTTAAATACCTAAGATTTAATTCATATTTCAAGTCTCGGCTTAATTAAAATTCCATAAATAATTAATTTTTATAATTTGATTATTTTTTAGTGTATTTGAACATATGAGTTATACGAGCCTACTATATCATTTCCAGGTTAATTTTACTTTCACAAATTAGAAACAAATATATTATGAATTTCAAAAAACGTTTTTTAGCGTTAATTAACAAATAGTCTCATAAATAGTTAGGTTTAAATATAATTGTTGCAATTTTATGTGGGCTTAGAGAAAATTTACCTAAGTTTACAGCCATGTTAAAGCAAGTTTTAAGCACTTCTTTAATAAAAAAAATACCAATAATTGTATTGTGATTCAGATCTTCTAATTTAAACAAAACTCTAACTCAAGGTAAGGTTAAAATATAAGATATGTTTTTTTATTTTTATGTATATAACTATTATACCATAAACACCAAATTATATTAAACTTATTTATTAATGTGAAACCAGATAATTCATTGTTGTTATAAATGTAACGATAAAACTATATTTTTATGTTTCATTATTTTAGTAATATTTTATTTCATCATTATTTTTTTTTTTTTTTGAAATCCAAATTATTCCGATATTCAATATTCTAAAATCTCTTATAACCTAACACTGAAAAAAATTAATACTGAAATAATAGGAAATATAATATTGTTGAACAGTGATATTAAAAATATCTAAACAAAATTACAATAACTACATAAATTACGTATTCAATAACATTGGATAACTCCGAGAAATCCAATTATCATTGAGAATAAGAAATAGAAACCTATATTATATGTCTAAAAATATCAACCTTTTTGAATATAATTTTTTTTTTAAACTATGATTTAAAAATGAAAATTTACTTGTTTTACAATCATCCAACATCTGAATTTCAGTTATTATATTTAACTAAATATGAAAATATATTTATAAGAGTATCAGTAGTATCACTACCCGTATATAATTCTTGGAAATCAACTAATAATAATTCTAGGCCTAAAACTTAAATTAAATATTAATGTTTAAAAGTCTTGCTAAAAAACGTATTTTAAAATACTTATAAAATGTATTGTATCATTATATAGATGACAATTTGTTTTATTGTTTTCTCAATGATATACCTTATCTGAGTTATGTGATAACTCAATAAATCAGGAATATAAACTAGAAGAGTTGTTGTATTTTTGAATAGATCTCAATATTTAACAAATCAAATAATCACAAAATGTTTCATACGAGTTTACAGTATATTAATTTAAACAACAATTTAAATTATTAATATGTTTACTCTATTTAATATTATTTAAAAATTTTCAAATAAATGTTTTACCATTTCTTCTAAAGTAAAAATTTAAAAAAAATTAATTTTTCTTCCACATTATGTCAAGTATTTTGAGACATTCCAAACTTGTGACGTCGAACAAAAATGTCATCCCCTAAAAACTTGCTATCTTTTTAAATTAATTAATTTAAAATAGTCAGTTTGGGAGTTTATACCGTCTTTTATTTTCAGTTAGAAAGGTTGTTTGTGTAGGAGTTAACATCTATTTTTTTATATGGTTGTAATTCAAAAACTAATCACTGTAAATACTTGAAATTTTCACCAAATGTTTATGTTAGTGATATCTATATACAGTTTAATTTTCAAAAAATTTTGGACTTTTTTGAGTTATTTATAGACCACTGAAATTTTCGATTTTTTTGAGAATTTTTTTTGAAGTGTCGGTAAAAAAATGTTGGACGACCAAAAAAACTTGAAAATTTAATACAAGGTTCCTTATGAATTGTTCTTATTGTAGCTAAAAAAAATTAAAAATCGTAAGTCACAATTTTTTTTAATAAGCGTTTACAGTTCAAAATTTTACGAAATCTGTCGAAAACGCGAAAATTTGCAAGTAATATTGAAGTTGAAAAATCATAAAATTTTTTGTGTTTATAACTAAGGATTAAAAATACAACTAAGTTTTCTATTAGTTTTCTTTCAAGTAGCTATAGAGAAAACTCGAAGCATCATCATAGGAAAAATTTTAAGTGCGCTTGAATTTTAAATTTTTACGAAATAGCGTAACGATAACGATTTATCCTGAAACGATTTTAAATATTTGTTATTATTCAAAAAGTACAAGTTGTAGATACTTGAAAATTTTACGAGTTATTTAGATTGGCATTTTCTTTACATTATTTAATTTTCAAAATATTTTGACTTTTTTTGAGATATTTTCAGACAACTGAAATTTTTCTGAAAATTGTTTTTGAAGTGTCGATACAAGTTTTTTGGCCATATAAAAATACTTGAAAATTGAATACAAAGTTTCTCGTAAGTTATTCTTATAGTGATTAAAAAATTATAATACATAGACACAATTTTTTTTTAATTAGTATTTGAAGTTCAAATATTGACAAAAATTATTGAAACATTTAGTTATTTTCATAAACCATATCTTATAAAGATTTTTAAACTTTTTTTTCACGATAACCTATATTGGCAATTAGCGTATGTACCTAAACGTGCTATGTGTTTGTGTACCCAAACGTGTTCTACATTTACAGGTAAAAATAATGTTATGTACCCAAACGTGCTACGCCCCGTTTTTCGTATACAATGATACTTATAATTACATTCAAATCTAACCTTCCCTAGTCAGAGGTCCACCCCCACCATCTAATGTACAGCAGATCGACATCCACTTACCCGCTTTTTTATAAATATTTTTAAACAATTGAATAATAAAAATTGTTATGCTGTTTTCCAGTTTCAATGCATGCATGCCGTTAAATTGCCTATACAACACGCCGTGTAATTAAAATATTATAACTAGGATTACACAATACTGTAATACAATTATAAACTTTGATATTATGGCTAATGGTTAAGTAATTATTGATTTTTGAAATACCAATTTTTATTTTATTTTAAATATTATTATTATTTTACTGTTATTACCATTATTAGCAAAACGTATTAATATACTAAATTGACAATAATTATACTTCGATGACAATAATATTTTCAGAAATAAGTATATTATTTTAAATTATTTATTGATAAATGAAGTACTTATAATAATAAATTTATTAAAGAAAAAACTTCTAAAATAAGCTAGAAAAATAAAATAAATACTAAAATTGAAGGATTCCTAAAAATATAGCTGTGTATAATAATATTTATTGCATTCAAGCATTTTGTATTTAAATCAAAACGCCTTAATAAAAGTATTTGTTTAATTGAATTCTTACCTTTGGTTTTAATATGGTCGAAATGTTTATCAGCTGTGTTTATCTCAAGTTCCAATGCCTTGACAAACCATCTTTCTCCTCCAAGAGTCTTAAACACCAAACAAATTATTTTTTTATTTTTAATTTGTAATTCAAATTTTCTTAAACAAACATTTTAATTTTAACATACACTAAATGCATATATTAAAAACCTATTTCAAAAATAAAAAAATATATTTTGAAAGATCGTAATATATATTTTTATGTTGAGACAAATTTCAAGGATTTTCGGATTTTCGGATTATTGGAATTATTTAACTTTAAAATTGTTCATAAAATCTATATTTAATTTTAAACATTAAAGAAATGGAAATTCTGTTTAAAAAAAAATTAATTATATGCTTTTCAAGAAACATAATATTTTTAAATATTATATTGCTGTATTAATAAAATAAATATGAAAAAGGGATAGCCACCGATGAAGGTTGGATATTTTTAATTTTATACATTTTTCTGTGAAATAATTTAATTTGGTTTCTATTTATGATAGACATTAATTACTAAGAATATCTTATCAAAGATTTTTAATTTAATTCAATATGTAAGTTCATATTTACAATACAATATGCATTGGTTGCTAATGATATAATATTAAACAAATAATTTCAATCAATCACTACTATATATATTTACTAGTATGTATATATATTTACAAGCACTTTTTTAATTGTATTAACATTACGTTATAAAATATTAATTTTTAATACCGAAATAAAACACAAGCAATTATTGATAATCATTTTAGGTTCAATAGTAATAACTAATTGTTCGTTTAAAGTGAAATATATTGCATCTTATTTAAGGGTTTAAAGTTTTTTCAACAAAGCGCATAAAATATTTAAATTATGCTTTACTTTAAGCTAAATATTGGCCAAAAATCATAACTAAAAAATTTAATAAATTTCTTCAACTCAGTTTTGACTTAAAATAGAAACAATCAGCAAATTGTTGACATTTATTTGTATAAAAAACCCTTCAGTTTATGTGTACAAAGTAATTAGTTTACTATATTACAATTTGAGTACCTAATTTTAATAAGTGGTTTTGGACGTGTATATGAACATTACTCGACAGACGTGATAAAAAAGTTTTGAAGCGTGTAATATAAACATGTTTATCTTGAGTCGGAATAAAATGATATACTATACACTAATATTGTTTTTGAATCAGAAAATTTGTGAAATTACTAAGTACCAATCGAATATTTCTGAGTATTTTTCCAACAAAATATAATTCAAATTTTATAATATGCCACACTAAAACTTCTATAAAACAAAGGATCTATAAAATGAAAATATAATAGTACATCCACCACAAAGTAGAGTTAAAGAATCATTACAATAATAGAAATATAAGTAAATATAATATTATTTATTTAATTTTAATTTTGCTGATTGTTATTTGTTTTGTTTAAGTATGAAATGTCTTAACTTGTGTAATAATGATGGATTCATAATAAATAATAATACAATATGTTCTTTGATTATAGCTCATGGTTTATTAATAATGCCATTATAGCCTACCTATATAACGTTAATCCATACATAAACGAAGTCAATTACAATTATTATGTTTTCATAAATATTATTTTAATACACTACTGTTAATGTTCCACACTTTGGTTAATTATAGATTAAGTTATTAAAAAAATGTCTATTACAATATTTTATATAAGTAACGAGGAAGTTTATGTTCAACCGTTTAAATTGTTTATAGTAATCTTTAATAATAGAGTGGATGAACCTATTATCAGACATAAATTTAAGAACATTATCTATGCTTTCACAATAGTTTTTATAACATTTAAATTTTCAAAAATTTGAAAATATGTATAACAATACAATATAATACCTAGTCGTTGTAAAAAAACCAAGTTAAATCACAGTTAAGTCATCACTAGATGAAGTGTAAACAGTGGTGCAAATAGAATCAATTTATTATCAGTGGTAGCTAGCCCTGATTATTTAGTTAGATAGTATTTCTTCCCGAAATATGTATAATGTATATGTATTATAATATAATGTACAATGATACAGTTTTTTAATTATTTTTATTTAACTATAAATACTTTATAGAATAATAACTAATTTTTTAATACGTCTTAAATTCAAAAATACAACTAGTGTAATGTAATTATTGACGAATGTAAATTGTTATCAGATTATTTTTGTATTATATTTGAATATATTTGCTTAAACGAAATAATTGATTAAATTTTATAGAAAATAGTAAATGTTTTAGGAATTTGTACTAAAAAAAAAATTTGTTAGATGTTGAAAATATTTTTAAGTGTCATCATATGTTAACCCTCTATCCGTACTTTTCAATTAAAACGCTATTTTCACCATGAATTAAAAAAAAAATTATTATTTTTATTTTTACCTTTGTGAAGTACCAAGTAAAAACAAAATTTTTCCATTTGAGTATTAATGTCGCATCATCTTCATTACTGCAATCACCAGTTACTTCTGCATCGTCAGGAACATATAGATCAGTTTGCTATATAGTTCAAATGATATCCATAGAATAATATTGAAATTAACACAAATTTATATTTATTATTTCTGGCACTTACGTCTTCAGAACCAAGTTTAGTTTTGAACTTAACTTCTATAACAGCATCTACTCTCAACAAAATACACGTGTTACCTTCTTCCTCGTTTAATCGGAAAAGTGAAGCAACAATATTACTGGGTTGAGTCGCTGAGGAAAAAAAATCATATAGTCATATATTTTTATATTAGACATTAAAACCTACTGTTAAAAATAAACCTTAATATAAAATTAAAAAATATTACACTTAATTTGTACAGTTGTTCGGTACCTATACTACTAAATTGACTTTGTATTTTAAATATTTGTTCTATATATAATGATTTTCATCCATAACGTTAAAACAACAATTGTTATCAATTTTCAATAATTATTATTATTTTTTTACTTATACAATATTATAAAATATAATAAAAACATTAATTTGAGGATAAATAAATAATTAGTGTAAACTATGATAATAAGGTATCCAATAATTTAAATAGCTTTAGCTTTACTTGTTTTTGTGTCAACTTTATTGTACAAAACAGCGCTTTTTCGGACCGACCTCTGAGTTTCATCGTTTGCATTCGACATGGGATCTAGTGAGCTTTCGTCCGGTAAACGTTTCTAAATATACATAATAATAAATTGATTAATGCTTTTAACATGGTTTGTTATAATTCAACATTTGGCAAACATAATCCTGACAAGCCTATCAAACAATTTGAGATCTCTCTACCATCGCCACAAAGAGGTTTAGGCTCAAAATTTATGATCCCTGTTCTAGACCGTACTCTCATTATGTACATTCCAACACTTTAGAAATTTTTAATCCCAAGGGATTTATGAAGTCACTTTTTTTATAGGTTGCTTCCTTTAGGGTGTTTTAAATAAATTCAAGGATAGGTAATTTTTCGTTTTAATTATAACTAAAAATATACATATCAATTTGATATTTAATACGTTTTAATTATATTTACTTTCATACATATATTTTTTAATTTATTAAAAAAAAAATGAATACATTTCGATTACAGAATATACTTGCCTAATTTTGTAATTTACTTTTTATTTTGAATTACACTTGGAATGACTATGTGTCAGTTTTAAAGTACGATTAACATTAACATATATTTTCATGTATAAGACACTCGGACAAATCTCAATTGAAATTTGGTAAACACACTACTTAAATTAATATAAAATATTTGAAAATATTTTGAAAACTAGTGGTATTTGTAATATAATGTATAATACTATATAATATAATTTAAAAATGAACAAAATATTGAAATATATAAAAAATTATTAATTTTTTTTTTAAGATGTAATACTGTTATACCATTAAACCAAAGACTTTTTCCTTTGGATGCTTTGAATATAGATTTAAACTTTTCAAAGTTGGTAAACTCAATGTAAAAAAATATACATGTTTGTTTAAGATACAAATCATAACATTATTAAGCTTTAAAGAGCTGTTACAGGTACATGGTTCAAATTTCTTTAATATACACATAGAATTTTCAAAAGTGGTCATAGCATACTAATATAGCCATTACGCTTTTATTATAGAGAGATACTATAATAAATATAGAACAATGATTAGACAATTTTTAATATTTATCAATCACAGCAGAAACTCCATTATTATTATTATTATTATTATTAAAAAAATCTTTTGTATTATAAATTAAATTATAAACATTTGAATTTTAAATTAGATTCGACAATTTTAGATCTATAAATGTTAATAAGTACATCTAATTAGCTATAGTTAGATAAATGTGGAGAATATCGCGATTTTGGTGCGTATAATTACAAATGGACATTAGAATTCGGAAAACATGGCAGGCATGTTATAATATCATACATCACAATATTTAATAAATCCCAATACAACTGCCTCGAAATAGAAAAATGCAAATCAGTTAATAAATCAATTTATTTTACATTTTTACAACAGTGAATGTGAAAAAATATTTAAAAAGCTTATCAAGTTAAATGTACAAATGTACAGGCAAAAATAATGTTCAATACATTTCATAGCACTAATAGGTTCGCTAATTTAATTATTTTTTTTATTTAGTTGAATGATACCAACTCTAATAAAAGTGTGTATTAAAAAAATAATGGCTGTAGGTATTTATTTTATATTTAAGGTTTTACAAAGTGTAGGAAATTGAAAAGTACATCAAAGTTTAATACAAAAACTTCTATGGATCAACTTTATTTTTGACATTTCATTAATTAAAATTTTTGTGTCTAGTAAACAATGAATATAAAACAACAAAAATGCCTGACACTTATAAGTCCTGTGGATTAAAACACTAAGGTTGTTATTTTTTGTTATTTATTATCAATGCTTTTCATCCTTTTTTTTTATTGTATAATATACATATTTCATATAAAAACATTTGTTAAATGTACTTGTTTGCTTTTTGTGTGCATAGGAAGTGATCATTAGTATGATGTGATGTGTGGCTGTAATGTAAAAAATATAGCAGAGATACGTGTCACTAATCTGTATTTGATTAATAATATTTTTCAATAAATTAGTATATAATAGTTTCTGTGCATCAAACTAAAAAAATAAAAATAGTAATGCAATAAGAAATCGGAAAACTTATAAATTTTTGTTAACGTTTTATTGATACTTTTTTAACTCTTTAACTTTTTTTTTTATTTTCATCCAGAGGTGAGAATTACTTTATTTTCTTTAAAATCGTAAATGATAAATCCAAAAATTGTTAGGGTGTTTTCTTATGTGGATTATGAAACGTGATTTCGTGTTGTAAAATAAATAAATCAATTATGAGAAATGTAATATTTATGTAATTTTTTGCACACTGAGCATTTTTATCTTTACTTGTTTACTTGATAAATGAGTTAACTCATTTCTAATCAAAGAATATAAATTATAAATTATATACAACTGTAAGCTTTTATTATACTTTAACGAAAAAAATTTTTTACTAATGTGATAATTTTAAACACACTTTAATATTTTAATAAATCAAGGTTAGGTTAATAACCTCGCCAAAATCGTATTATATTGAAAACCAAACCCTTCATTTAATTAATTTAAAAACGGAATTTTACTTTTACCAATACTTCTACTCTCATGTAAAATTTTTTTTATAAGATTAATATTGCAGTTTCTTATTTGAAACGAGGTCGTGTATTAAGTGACAGCATTAAGTACATTGTTTAATTATTAAGTTTTTCGTTAGGTAGTTTTAAGCAATATTGGTATGCTATGGTATGATATGGTATGATATGAGATAGACCAGCCACAATTTATTAAGGCCTATTGACAATATTAATTTAATATGATAATTTTTTAAGAATCGAAACCAAATCAATTTTTTCTTGTACACCTAAATATATAACCATAATAGGAAACAAAGTTTTCGTTTTTTTTTTATGAACTGAGCTAGAACCAAAACCATAAAAATCATCAGAGATCCAATTTCTATGTTACGACGCACCACAATAAAACACATACATTTATAAGAAAAACTAATTACTTACCACTTTTTGAAATGTTGTAATAGGGGAGCGTTTTGTGTAATTTTGTTCATTAATTTGTAGGGCATCTATCGGAGAGACAAGAATATGATCAAATACCATGATTGCTAAAACAAAATAAATAAACATTTTCAATCATTTTTATAATATTATACTTTTTCATAAATGCTCAATTATTAAATCTTTTATTACTAGCAATAAAAATACGAAATTTTTACATAAATTTATATTAAAATACATTTTTTAAAATGTTTTTTAGGTAACTTGGGTAGATTTGTGACATATTAGGTAATTAAATTTTAGGTTAAAAACCTTAAACAATGAATGCATCGTAGTAATTTAACTATGAATAATTTAATAATTTGAAGACAAAAATATCATTTAGGTACTCTTCAAATATATTATGCAATAAAAAAGATTTTTAAAAGTAAATTATGCAGCAGATGTTTAGATAAACATGACCTACATTTTTAAAATATATAATACCTTAGAATATAACATAAACTAATATAAAACATTTTACATAGACCCACATAATTCCTTTTAGAACGCTAAATATCGATTAGTATTACAATTTCATTTTAGATAACTTACAAATACTATTTTTGGGTATACTTTATAAAACCTCATTTAATTTTGCGTTGAATACTAAACTGTTTCGACAAAAAAAAAAAAAATAATAATCTTATGCTTAAGATTTAGATTAGTGAATAAATAAATTTGAGGTAGCCCATAATGTAAAGAATATACTTATGTGAAGCAAATATTTTTTCAAAACTAATATTGACCTCACACTTCTAATTATATCTAATTAAAAATATAAATAATTTATAAGTATTAAAAGTGTTTCCCAGTAATGTATGGTTAATACATGCTTTATTATCTTTCTAAAAACAGTTATAGCATAGTATTTGTATTAATGTATTTATACATCGAAACTTTTAGATGAAATGACATATCAATGAAGTATTCAAGACACATTTATAGCTTTAGTTTTTTAAATTTAAATCTAGGTAAAGAATACAATTCAAATGTTTCAAAAATAAAAAAAGTATGAAATAAATTAACAATAAAATAATTTAACCTTAGTTCTCATGAGATTTACAAATCAAACTGTGTCTGATAATACAATTGTAATTGATTCAATCATTCATAGCTTATAAGAAATGCAATAGGTAGATAACACAACAATACAAAACCAAATCTAACTAAGTATATTAGTTTAAAAATGTATTAAATGCACAAGAACCTAACTAAATCCAATTATATCTGTAATAGATTTAATAATATATTGGGTATATGTTGAATTTTTTTTTTTTGTGTTAACTTCTGATAATCACACTGATGACATTTAATTTCCAAAAAGGTTTTGAGTGCTATTCATATTATTAAAAATTCTGTTAGAGTGTAAATAAAATAAAAAAACATGAAAAATAAATACATTTAACTATATATAAAAATCGAATGTTTTTATTATTTTAAACATAACCATTTTTTTTTTTTTTTTTTATTTGACAAATTTATTATTGAACATAAATATTATAAATGCTAAATGTTCATTTGTGATGTAAAGAGTACATTAAAAGCTTTAAACTATTTTATATAATGTTTTCCTATCTAATAAAATATAATTGCCTACCTACTTTAAATTTGAATTTAAATTTTAATATTATGTGTGTGAATTAGTGCATATAATATTAAAAAAAAGTTCTTTATATATTCTGGTTTAGATTTTTGAATTATGTTCAAACCATTTACAGAGTTAATAAAATGTTTTTTTTATTCTTAACACATCACTGTTTTCTTACATTTTTTGTCTATCGTAAAAATAATTCATTGCAATTTAGAATTGTTTTTTGTTGATAAAAGTTCAAAATTGTAAAAAAACAAATAAAAATATCTTACATTGACTAGAAAAATATAGGAAAAGATTCAATCAAATAACAAAGAATGTTCTAAAATATTGAGAATAAACTATTAAGACATATGAATAGATGCATTAAAGCTGGTGTTTAGTGGTATATTTTGTATTTCGTTTTTGGGAAAAATATTAAACATTTTAATTCATAAAAATTGTTCATTTGAAGAACAAGTAAAGATTTTTTTTTAAAATATTTATTGAATGAGGTCATTCAAATACCTTAAAATAAAGTAGATCATTCATTTTAAGCCGACTATATTTTATTGTAAAAATCATAGATAATCAATGAAAATTGACGTTATGATACAATAAATAGCCAAAGATAATTATATTGTTTATATGAACTCGAGTACAAGTAAATGGAAACACATTCAAATTAATAAACTTAATTGAACGAATGCATAATGAAAATGTGTCTATTGCTTTATATAATTGTAAATAATAAAATAAAAATCCAATTATGGGATGTGTATTCAGGAAGTAAATTAAATCGAGTACTTACCAAATATTTTTAAGTTATGAAAAAGGAATTTATCATGCGATTACAACATGATACACTAAAATTAAGCAAAATTGCTAGTATAATACGATGTATGATATAGATTTTAGTCTAATTAGAGAATTTTAGACACAGACATTGTAAAGGGATTTGCATGGTTAACATTATTTATTCATGGACGTTAATAATGTATCAATAAATTAAAGCTAATTTATGATTTAGTCCTTATATTGTTTGGATTATTTCACCTGTTTCGTCAATGAAATAATAAATCAGTTGTGAAACTCATGACTAGAAAATCAAAATGTATAATTTCGGTTTAAATTGGTTGTTTCATCAATTGCATGCATGTGTAAGATAAAATGACCGAACCGTCTATTTTTTATTTATTATTAAAACTACTAAAGAATATAATATATTGAACATAATATAACCTTGTTTTAGTTTGAATTATTTTAACTAACCTATAATATACCTAAAATATAAAATTATAAAATATAAAAAGTGTATTTAAAAAAATATTGACTAAGTATCAATATACGTAATATGAAATTCTGTTTGAAGTAGTTTAATGAAGTATGATCATTGCACATTGCTCACTAGATATTTATAAAACATATACAAATAAAATAATAACTATTGATTAGTGTAGTTTTAAAGAGCCTGCTTTTGACAGAAAATTAACTGCATTTTTTTAATGAATATACTTCAATTGATCAACAGTATGCAAATGAGAACAATTTAATTATAATATGAATAAAAAATGTTTTTAATATTTGAAACTAGAAAATTTGTGCAAATAGTTAACTTTAATTGTTTCATCTTCTCTAAATTATTATACAGATTTTCTTTCATTCACAAAAAAAAAAAAAAAAAAACAGTATATATTTAGAATCAATAAGAGGGTTTGAACTACATAAAATTGTATATTATTATGGTTAAAACAATAATTTATAAGTCTGATATGTTAGATTTGTTTACGGAATTTCAAATATAAAATCAATTTTATAACATATCATCCAATAATAAATACTATAAAAGAATCATAAATTTTGAAGATCGGAATTTGAAATACGTTACAGCATTTTTTTTGTTATAAAAAAATGTTTGTATAACTCAAGGAAAACAAAATTTTATTAAAATGTACGTCTGTGTATGTAAATTAATGATATTCATATTATAGACTATAGTTTATGAAATCGCATATCAATAAACATCCTATTTTGAAATAACACTTTATTTTTACATAACATATTATTATAATAAATTGTAAAAATCCATTTAAAATAATATAGGTAGAAAGGAACCATAATTTAGTTGATTTAAAATTACCCTGTAATATTTGATTTCTGTGTCTGCCATTTAAACGTAATATTGTTAAATTTGTATGAACACCAATAAAATATGGTTATTCTTAATTATAAAATCTTAGTTTCAAACATTTTAAACAAACATTTTTGTACTCTGTAATATTATCTTTTACTAAAATATAACACATTATGTATCCATCTACTTTTTAATAGAAAATAATACACTTTGAATAGAAATGGATGCTGTAAAAAAAAAAAATAACGTTCTGAAAATAAACCTCCTACAATTTTATTATAAAAACGATTAAGTATACGTCACGTTTTCAAGTTTATTTTTTGAATTATATATAATTTTAAAACATAAATACATAAAGTACTGAGACCGTGGTCGACCCGTTTAATATTGGGTTTTCAGTTGGTTCAATATATTTTTATTATTAAACGTTGTATCCAATAATAAAACTTTGAATTTAAAAATCGATTTTCAGCAAAGCACGTCTCAGTTAACAATTTTTAAATATTAAAATAAAACAAATATAACCACTATGAGTATTTTTAGTTTTTTTCGATTGATTATGCATTTTAATAATATTAATTGTAAATTAAATGAACAAAATGCGTGTCCAAATGTTGTAAGCATATTATTTGCTTTGTCTTAAAAGTTTAAATATAATAATTTGTCAATAATAGAAATTACTGATCTACTCATCCACTCATAATTAACCCCGTCTTAATGTTAAATTTTGATACGAGTGGTATTTTACTAAAAAAACGTGTAACATATCGAAATATATTAAAACACGATTATTCATTTTAAGTATGTCAAAGTATGTATTTATAAAAATACATCCATATAGTACAATTTACAAATTCAAACACATAATTAACTTCTCCTCCACTTAACTCAAACATATTTTTATATTAATATGATTTCAATGTAGATACAGAATAATAGTTTAATAAACTCACTGCCTTTTCAAAAAAATCAAAAAAAGAAATAAAAATATCTAACTGATACTTTTGTATGTTTATACTCGTAGTATAAACATGATAGCGTTTAATATTTTGCTAAGTTTTGATTTTAATCGAAGCGAGTTAGCTATGATTCTACTCTACAATGGTGGTTATGTTTATCAGAAGTCAACTATATGAATTTTGAGTGCAATTAAAAAAAAACTGTATGCATTATATTTATCGTATAACATATACTTTTTTGTGGTTATGTTGGTATTTAGTTGTTGTTTTAGAAAATATTTTAATTTTAATTTATAAAATAAAAAAGTAATAAGTAAAACTAATCTTATTTTAATAAATTACAAGTACTTTTAGTACCTACTTATATACTAAATTCTAAGTTACATACATCTTATATTTTAGTAGATATAATATTTATGTAGATAATTCTTTATGAAGTTACATTATTTAGTTGTATAATATACCTAATACAAGTTTATAGTATTTGAATATTTAACTCGAATATTATGCTATTCCCCAGATTTAATAAATCCATACGTGTTTTGCTCCTATAAAAATAATTATGGGAGTTACGCCCATGGACTACATCATATCCTGTTTAAATATTAGATTATTACAAATTACAAACTAATTAGGTAAGTTTATTACATTATATGTTATAATTTAGTTTTATAAATGTCCATATAGGTAACCAATAGTAATTGTTAATAACAAAGTAAACAAGTAATCTACACGTTTAATGTTAATGTATTCATTTTCCACCTTAATCAATATACAGGTAATATTAACTAAGATAATATTGTAAAATTATTATTCCGCGGAAAAAGTAAATTCTACAGAACAAAATAATAATCTATGTACAATTTAAAATTTAAAATTAAATAAAATAAGTTGCTGACAGATATTTTACTTGAGTACGTTGGTCAAGTACTATACTTAAAAACAATATGAAGAGGATTTTTCTGTTCATGTATTTCATAACATGATCTACGGACATACGTAGACAACATACATAATATGTAATAACAAAATACACCATTATATACTCACGGAAAATTGAGTTGACAGTTCTTGTAAAATGGATAAAAAAAAGACAATATTATTATAATTATTGATCACCGTAAAAATACTAATTAAAATTATGTATCTACATCAACTATTATGCAGTGAAAATGTTAACGAAGCTTTGAACCGTCTAGATCCAAAATTCATCGTAACGTGTTGTATAAATTTGGGAGGTACTTGAGTATTCAGTTTATGGCATTAAGGATAGAAATAAATAAGAAGATTGCCATCATAAGATGAAACGAATCAGCCAAGAAGTTCAACATTTTCAGTTATAAAAATGTTCGTCGGTCGTGTCAAAGTTGAGTGTGATAATATGGTACCAAGTAGCGTACTTCAGGAGGGAGATGGGAAATCGTGGACAATTTTATAAAAAATTAAAATTCCACGAGACGTGCGAGTAAAAACGACCATCAATACAACTATGCAGTGGTATTACTGCTATCGCGGTATCTACATAATACTATGTATATATTAACAATATGTACCATTGGTTGTAAAAATAACTACAAAATATAATACTATTTACGGTTGTTCGTGGCAATACGTAAGATAATGATAATAATATTAGGTATTAACATAATTAATATTATTGTAATAGACATGAACCCGAAAGAGGGCAGCAAGACACGCGGAATGATTTTTTTACCTGCTGTAAACAAAATGCATCTAAACGTGGCAGACCAGTGGACGACGGACATTGTGCGGCCGCGTGTCTTCCGGCGGGGTTAACTTTCGACGATGATAGACGGTCGCGGCGGCGGTGATGGTACCGGTGCAAACTGCGTCGGTCGACTGAGTCGGATATCGCGCGACGGCCGTCGACCGCTTATGTGTAACGTGCGTGTGCGAGTGGCGTGTGGTGCTCGGCGTCAGGTGCGTGTGTGGGTGTATGCGTGTGCTTGTGCGTGTGCGTGTGTTTGTGTATGCGCGTTTATGCGCGTTTATGCGCGCGCACGGATGTACGTGTGTAAGTTCATGTACCGTCCGCACGAATCTGTCGTCGATCGAACGACGATTGCGGCAACGGCGGTGCTGGAGTTGGTCCGCGTCACCGTCGTTTTCGTTGACGGAGACGACCTCGGCAGTGGTGACGATGATGGCAGTATAAATGCTGTTATTACGGTTATAAAATATAACGATGTGATTTACGATGTTTTATGATTATATTATTATTATTATTATAGTAATAATATTGTTATCTTTAAAATTATTATTGTTGAGCAAACGGTTTTGGGGGAGGATTGTGGTGGAAATGAGCTAAATTAGAATCGTTATCCAAATTGCGCGGGGGGGACAACGACAGACGATGGTGTCTGTGCGCGTGGATGAAACTGCGCGTGCGGTGGTACAACAACGAGTAGAAGACCGCCTGACCGACCTAACCGATGGCGGTGGCGGCGGCAGCGGCGTGTGCAATGCGTACGGCGCACCGAGTAGGGATGGGCGAAAAATTAGGAGGAAAAAATTCCAACTCTTTGTGTTTCGATGCGGGTAACACCCATGAGTGACCCTATATTTTAAAACATCCGTCTATTTTGAAATTCATAGTTGAAAGCACATTTCTTCTTTACTTTTTATTAAAATGCGTTTGTTATGTTTTCTATATTTCTCTCACTTCTTTCTCACCCCTCCCTCCCACTCTCTCTCACACGCTCTCTCTTTCTCTCCTTCAATCCAAAGATGGCGATTATTTGTATATAGTCACAACCATGTTCAAATAACAGTTATTTATAATATAAAAATATATAAGTGCATAACATATCGCCCTAAACCTAGTGCGAGCGGCACTCCGGCGGTAATGCGTCACAACGTGAATGCAGTTGTACGCAGTCCCCGTAAATTGCACGTTATTATAATGTGTACACTCGCGCGCGGCGCCAAATCAATATTATAACGTGTGCCGACCCGACCTCGCCTTCACCGAAAGCTTCGAACCAAGGCGATGGCAGCGAGGGTAGTAAGTGCGGCGAGGGTGGCTAGGGCGGCGAGGGCGGCAACGGTGGCCACGGCGCGCGCGTATCACAAACGACTACTGTGTAGTAGTTTGCCTCAGTATACGATCAAGTCCCTTAACCCCATCCACCCACTGCTAACCATCACCCCACTTCCACGGTCGCCGCTTCGCACCACCGCACCATTCGACGCCAACATCCACCCACGCTGTCACAGGCGGTGGCGATGACGCACCGGGTAAGTCACAAGCACCCACATGACTTATACATATAAATCATATTATTATAATATTTGGACAAATAACGTGTATTTATTTGCATGCGGTTTATGTGCATGACTGCGTGTGTGTATATGTGTGTGCACTTCGTGGGTGTACAATGACGATGACGACAATGCTGGAGGCGCTCGTGTCGGCAAACTTTTTCATTTTTATTTTTTCATCTTACCCTCCTCCATTCATCCGTTTCCGACACTTAATTCATTTTGCTTTTCCACTTAGAGAAAACAAACGGGTTTGCACGTGATCACGTTTGCCCAAAACACCAGAGCCGGCTGTAGGGTTAGTTCGTTTTGGGTTGGGTTAGGATAGTTAATCAGATTTTGTTATAAATCTATAAACTTTTATTATCTAACTATATTATAATAATAAGTATATATTATGTTTAGTTAACAATG